>NW_027207669.1:0-152202 GCF_963455315.2 Globicephala melas | reverse complement strand
CGCCCTCACACGTACGCTCCACCTAAAGCGTTGTCGTACCCTCACCTGGACCCTAAACCGTCCCCGTCCCCTAACCCTAACCCTAGCCCGAACCCTAACCCTAACCCTTCCCCGAAGCCTGACCCTCACCCGTCCCCTAATCCTAACCCGTACGCTGACACTAACCCGCGCCCTCACACGTACGCTCCCCCTAAAGCGTTGTCGTACCCTCACCTGGACCCTAAACCGTCCCCGTCCCCTAACCCTAACCCTAGCCCGAACCCTAACACTAACACTTCCCCGAAGCCTGACCCTCACCCGTCCCCTAATCCTAACCCGTACGCTGACACTAACCCGCGCCCTCACACGTACGCTCCCCCTAAAGCGTTGTCGTACCCTCACCTGGACCCTAAACCGTCCCCGTCCCCTAACCCTAACCCTTCCCCGAAGCCTGACCCTCACCCGTCCCCTAATCCTAACCCGTACGCTGACACTAACCCGCGCCCTCACACGTACGCTCCCCCTAAAGCGTTGTCGTACCCTCACCTGGACCCTAAACCGTCCCCGTCCCATAACCCTAACCCTAGCCCGAACCCTAACCCTAACCCTTCCCCGAAGCCTGACCCTCACCCGTCCCCTAATCCTAACCCGTACGCTGACACTAACCCGCGCCCTCACACGTACGCTCCCCCTAAAACGTTGTCGTACCCTCACCTGGACCCTAAACCGTCCCCGTCCCCTAACCCTAACCCTAGCCCGAACCCTAACACTAACCCTTCCCCGAAGCCTGACCCTCACCCGTCCCCTAATCCTAACCCGTACGCTGACACTAACCCGCGCCCTCACACGTACGCTCCCCCTAAAGCGTTGTCGTACCCTCACCTGGACCCTAAACCGTCCCCGTCCCCTAACCCTAAACCTATCCCGAACCCTAACCCTAACCCTTCCCCGAAGCCTGACCCTCACCCGTCCCCTAATCCTAACCCGTACGCTGACACTAACCCGCGCCATCACACGTACACTCCCCCTAAAGCGTTGTCGTACCCTCACCTGGACCCTAAACCGTCCCCGTCCCCTAACCCTAACCCTAGCCCGAACCCTAACCCTAACCCTTCCCCGAAGCGTGACCCTCACCCGTCCCCTAATCCTAACCCGTACGCTGACACTAACCCGCGCCCTCACACGTACGCTCCCCCTAAAGCGTTGTCGTACCCTCACCTGGACCCCAAACGGTCCCCGTCCCCTAACCCTAGCCCTAGCCCGAACCCTAACCCTAACCCTTCCCCGAAGCCTGACCCTCACGCGTCCCCTAATCCTAACCCGTACGCTGACGCTAACCCGCGCCCTCACACGTACGCTCCCCCTAAAGCGTTGTCGTACCCTCATCTGGACCCTAAACCGTCCCCGTCCCCTAAACCTAACCCCAGCCCCAACCCTAACCCTAACCCTTCCCCGAAGCCTGACCCTCACCCGTCCCCTAATCCTAACCCGTACGCTGACACTAACCCGCGCCCTCACACATACGCTCCCCCTAAAGCGTTGTCGTACCCTCTCCTGGATCCTAAACTGTCCCCGTCCCCTAACCATAACCCTAGCCCGAACCCTAACCCTAACCCTTCCCCGAAACCTGACCCTCACCCGTCCCCTAATCCTAACCCGTACGCAGACACTAACCCGCGCCATCACACATACACTCCCCCTAAAGCGTTGTCGTACCCTCACCTGGACCCTAAACAGTCCCCGTCCCCTAACCCTAACCCTAGCCCGAACCCTAACCCTAACCCTTCCCCGAAGCGTGACCCTCACCCGTCCCCTAATCCTAACCCGTACGCTGACACTACCCCACGCCCTCACACGTACGCTCCCCCTAAAGCGTTGTCGTACCCTCACCTGGACCCTAAACGGTCCCCGTCCCCTAACCCTCACCCTAGCCCGAACCCTAACCCTAACCCTTCCCCGAAGCCTGACCCTCACCCGTCCCCTAATCCTAACCTGTACGCTGACGCTAACCCGCGCCCTCACACGTACGCTCCCCCTAAAGCGTTGTCGTACCCTCACCTGGACCCTAAACCGTCCCCGTCCCCTAACCCTAACCCTAACCCTTCCCCGAAGCCTGACCCTCAACCGTCCCCTAATCCTAACCCGTACGCTGACACTAACCCGCGCCCTCACACGTACGCACCCCCTAAAGCGTTGTCGTACCCTCACCTGGACCCTAAACCGTCCCCGTCCCCTAACCCTAACCCTAGCCCGAACCCTAACCCTAACCCTTCCCCGAAGCCTGACCCTCACCCGTCCCCTAATCCTAACCCGTACGCTGACACTAACCCGCGCCCTCACACGTACGCTCCCCCTAAAGCGTTGTCGTACACTCACCTGGACCCTAAACCGTCCCCGTCCCCTAACCCTAACTCTAGCCCGAACCCTAACCCTAACCCTTCCCCGAAGCCTGACCCTCACCCGTCCCCTAATCCTAACCCGTACGCTGACACTAACCCGCGCCCTCACACGTACGCTCCCCCTAAAGTGTTGTCGTACCCTCACCTGGACCCTAAACCGTCCCCGTCCCCTAACCCTAACCCTATCCCGAACCCTAACCCTAACCCTTCCCCGAAGCCTGACCCTCACCCGTCCCCTAATCCTAACCCGTACGCTGACACTAACCCGCGCCCTCACACGTACACTCCCCCTAAAGCGTTGTCGTACCCTCACCTGGACCCTAAACCGTCCCCGTCCCCTAATCCTAACCCTAGCCCGAACCCTAACCCTAAACCTTCCCCGAAGCCTGACACTCACCCGTCCCCTAATCCTAACCCGTACGCTGACACTAACCCGCGCCATCACACGTACACTCCCCCTAAAGCGTTGTCGTACCCTCACCTGGACCCTAAACCGTCCCCGTCCCCTAACCCTAACCCTAGCCCGAACCCTAACCCTAACCCTTCCCCGAAGCGTGACCCTCACCCGTCCCCTAATCCTAACCCGTACGCTGACACTAACCCACGCCCTCACACGTACGCTCCCCCTAAAGCGTTGTCGTACCCTCATCTGGACCCTAAACGGTCCCCGTCCCCTAACCCTAACCCTAGCCCGAACCCTAACCCTAACCCTTCCCCGAAGCCTGACCCTCACCCGTCCCCTAATCCTAACCCGTACGCTGACGCTAACCCGCGCCCTCACACGTACGCTCCCCCTAAAGCGTTGTCGTACCCTCATCTGGACCCTAAACCGTCCCCGTCCCCTAACCCTAACCCTAGCCGAAACCCTAACCCTAACCCTTCCCCGAAGCCTGACCCTCACCCGTCCCCTAATCCGAACCCGTACGCTGACACTAACCCGCGCCCTCACACGTACGCTCCCCCTAAAGCGTTGTCGTACCCTCACCTGGACCCTAAACTTTCCCCGTCCCCTAACCCTAACCCTAGCCCTAACCCTAACCCTAACCCTTCCCCGAACCCTGACCCTCACCCGTCCCCTAATCCTAACCTGTACGCTTACACTAACCCGTGCCCTCACACGTACGCTCCCCCTAAAGCGTTGTCGTACCCTCACCTGGACCCTAAACCGTCCCCGTCCCCTAACCCTAACCCTAGCCCGAACCCTAACCCTAACCCTTCCCCGAAGCCTGACCCTCACCCGTCCCCTAATCCTAACCCGTACGCTGACACTAACCCACGCCCTCACACGTACGCTCCCCCTAAAGCGTTGTCGTACCTCACCTGGACCCTAAACCGTCCCCGTCTTCGAACCCTAACCCTAGCCCGAACCCTAACCCTAACCCTTCCCCGAAGCCTGATCCTCACCCGTCCCCTAATCCTAACCCGTACGCTGACACTAACCCGCGCCCTCACACGTACGCTCCCCCTAAAGCGTTGTCGTACCCTCACCTGGCCCCTAAACCGTTCCCGTCCCCTAACCTTAACCCTAGTCCGAACCCTAACCCTAACCCTTCCCCGAAGCCTGACCCTCACCCGTCCCCTAATCCTAACCCGTACGCTGACACTAAGCCACGCCATCACACGTACACTCCCCATAAAGCGTTGTCGTACCCTCACCTGGACCCTGAACCGTCCCCGTCCCCTAACCCTAACCCTAGCCCGAACCCTAACCCTAACCCTTCCCCGAAGCGTGACCCTCACCCGTCCCCTAATCCTAACCCGTACGCTGACACTAACCCGCGCCCTCTCACGTACACTCCCCCTAAAGCGTTGTCGTACCCTCACCTGGACCCTAAACGGTCCCCGTCACCTAACCCTAACCCTAGCCCGAACCCTAACCCTAACCCTTCCTCGAAGCCTGACCCTCACCCGTCCCCTAATCCTAACCCGTACGCTGACGCTAACCCGCGCCCTCACACGTACGCTCCCCCTAAAGCGTTGTCGTACCCTCATCTGGACCCTAAACCGTCCCCATCCCCTAACCCTAACCCTAGCCCGAACCCTAACCCTAACCCTTCCCCGAAGCCTGACCCTCACCCGTCCCCTAATCCTAACCCGTACGCTGACGCTAACCCGCGCCCTCACACGTACGCTCCCCCTAAAGCGTTGTCGTACACTCACCTGGACCCTAAACTGTCCCCGTCCCCTAACCCTAACCCTAGCCCGAACCCTAACCCTAACCCTTCCCCGAAGCCTGACCCTCACCCGTCCCCTAATCCTAACCCGTACGCTGACACTAAGCCGCGCCCTCACACGTACGCTCCCCCTAAAGCGTTGTCGTACCCTCACCTGGACCCTAAACCGTCCCCGTCCCCTAACCATAACCCTAGCCTGAACCCTAACCCTAACCCTTCCCCGAAGCCTGACCCTCACCCGTCCCCTAATCCTAACCCGTACGCTGACACTAACCCGCGCCCTCACACGTACGCTCCCCCTAAAGCGTTGTCGTACCCTCACCTGGACCCTAAACGGTCCCCGTCCCCTAACCCTAACCCTAGCCCGAACCCTAACCCTAACCCTTCCCCGAAGCCTGACCCTCACCCGTACCCTAATCCTAACCCGTACGCTGACACTAACCCGCGCCCTCACACGTACGCTCCCCCTAAAGCGTTGTCGTACCCTCACCTGGACCCTAAACCGTCCCCGTCCCCTAACCCTAACCCTTCCCCGAAGCCTGACCCTCACCCGTCCCCTAATCCTAACCCGTACGCTGACACTAACCTGCGTCCTCACACGTACGCTCCCCCTAAAGCGTTGTCGTACCCTCACCTGGACCCTAAACCGTCCCCGTCCCCTAACCCTAACCCTAGCCCGAACCCTAACCCTAACCCTTACCCGAAGCCTGACCCTCACCCGTCCCCTAATCCTAACCCGTACGCTGACACTAACCCGCGCCCTCACACGTACGCTCCCCCTAAAGCATTGTCGTACCCTCACCTGGACCCTAAACCGTCCCTGTCCCCTAACCCTAACCCTAGCCCGAACCCTAACCCTAACACTTCCCCGAAGCCTGACCCTCACCCGTCCCCTAATCCTAACCCGTACGCTGACACTAACCCGCGCCCTCACACGTACGCTCCCCCTAAAGCGTTGTCGTACCCTCACATGGACCCTAAACCGTCCCCGTCCCCTAACCCTATCCCTAGCCCGAACCCTAACCCTAACCCTTCCCCGAAGCCTGACCCTCACCCGTCCCCTAATCCTAACCCGTACGCTGACACTAACCCGCGCCCTCACACGTACGCTCCACCTAAAGCGTTGTCGTACCCTCACCTGGACCCTAAACCGTCCCCGTCCCCTAACCCTAACCCTAGCCCGAACCCTAACCCTAACCCTTCCCCGAAGCCTGACCCTCACCCGTCCCCTAATCCTAACCCGTACGCTGACACTAACCCGCGCCCTCACACGTACGCTCCCCCTAAAGCGTTGTCGTACCCTCACCTGGACCCTAAACCGTCCCCGTCCCCTAACCCTAACCCTAGCCCGAACCCTAACACTAACACTTCCCCGAAGCCTGACCCTCACCCGTCCCCTAATCCTAACCCGTACGCTGACACTAACCCGCGCCCTCACACGTACGCTCCCCCTAAAGCGTTGTCGTACCCTCACCTGGACCCTAAACCGTCCCCGTCCCCTAACCCTAACCCTTCCCCGAAGCCTGACCCTCACCCGTCCCCTAATCCTAACCCGTACGCTGACACTAACCCGCGCCCTCACACGTACGCTCCCCCTAAAGCGTTGTCGTACCCTCACCTGGACCCTAAACCGTCCCCGTCCCATAACCCTAACCCTAGCCCGAACCCTAACCCTAACCCTTCCCCGAAGCCTGACCCTCACCCGTCCCCTAATCCTAACCCGTACGCTGACACTAACCCGCGCCCTCACACGTACGCTCCCCCTAAAACGTTGTCGTACCCTCACCTGGACCCTAAACCGTCCCCGTCCCCTAACCCTAACCCTAGCCCGAACCCTAACACTAACCCTTCCCCGAAGCCTGACCCTCACCCGTCCCCTAATCCTAACCCGTACGCTGACACTAACCCGCGCCCTCACACGTACGCTCCCCCTAAAGCGTTGTCGTACCCTCACCTGGACCCTAAACCGTCCCCGTCCCCTAACCCTAACCCTAGCCCGAACCCTAACCCTAACCCTTCCCCGAAGCCTGACCCTCACCCGTCCCCTAATCCTAACCCGTACACTGACACTAACCCGCGCTCTCACACGTACGCTCCCCCTAAAGCGTTGTCGTACCCTCACCTGGACCCTAAACCGTCCCCGTCCCCTAACCCTAACCCTAGCCCGAACCCTAACCCTAACCCTTCCCCGAAGCCTGACCCTCACCCGTCCCCTAATCCTAACCCGTACGCAGACACTAACCCTCACCCGTCCCCTAATCCTAACCCGTACGCTGACACTACCCCACGCCCTCACACGTACGCTCCCCCTAAAGCGTTGTCGTACACTCACCTGGACCCTAAACGGTCCCCGTCCCCTAACCCTCACCCTAGCCCGAACCCTAACCCTAACCCTTCCCCGAAGCCTGACCCTCACCCGTCCCCTAATCCTAACCTGTACGCTGACGCTAACCCGCGCCCTCACACGTACGCTCCCCCTAAAGCGTTGTCGTACCCTCACCTGGACCCTAAACCGTCCCCGTCCCCTAACCCTAACCCTAACCCTTCCCCGAAGCCTGACCCTCAACCGTCCCCTAATCCTAACCCGTACGCTGACACTAACCCGCGCCCTCACACGTACGCACCCCCTAAAGCGTTGTCGTACCCTCACCTGGACCCTAAACCGTCCCCGTCCCCTAACCCTAACCCTAGCCCGAACCCTAACCCTAACCCTTCCCCGAAGCCTGACCCTCACCCGTCCCCTAATCCTAACCCGTACGCTGACACTAACCCGCGCCCTCACACGTACGCTCCCCCTAAAGCGTTGTCGTACACTCACCTGGACCCTAAACCGTCCCCGTCCCCTAACCCTAACTCTAGCCCGAACCCTAACCCTAACCCTTCCCCGAAGCCTGTCCCTCACCCGTCCCCTAATCCTAACCCGTACGCTGACACTAACCCGCGCCCTCACACGTACGCTCCCCCTAAAGTGTTGTCGTACCCTCACCTGGACCCTAAACCGTCCCCGTCCCCTAACCCTAACCCTATCCCGAACCCTAACCCTAACCCTTCCCCGAAGCCTGACCCTCACCCGTCCCCTAATCCTAACCCGTACGCTGACACTAACCCGCGCCCTCACACGTACACTCCCCCTAAAGCGTTGTCGTACCCTCACCTGGACCCTAAACCGTCCCCGTCCCCTAATCCTAACCCTAGCCCGAACCCTAACCCTAAACCTTCCCCGAAGCCTGACACTCACCCGTCCCCTAATCCTAACCCGTACGCTGACACTAACCCGCGCCATCACACGTACACTCCCCCTAAAGCGTTGTCGTACCCTCACCTGGACCCTAAACCGTCCCCGTCCCCTAACCCTAACCCTAGCCCGAACCCTAACCCTAACCCTTCCCCGAAGCGTGACCCTCACCCGTCCCCTAATCCTAACCCGTACGCTGACACTAACCCACGCCCTCACACGTACGCTCCCCCTAAAGCGTTGTCGTACCCTCATCTGGACCCTAAACGGTCCCCGTCCCCTAACCCTAACCCTAGCCCGAACCCTAACCCTAACCCTTCCCCGAAGCCTGACCCTCACCCGTCCCCTAATCCTAACCCGTACGCTGACGCTAACCCGCGCCCTCACACGTACGCTCCCCCTAAAGCGTTGTCGTACCCTCATCTGGACCCTAAACCGTCCCCGTCCCCTAACCCTAACCCTAGCCGAAACCCTAACCCTAACCCTTCCCCGAAGCCTGACCCTCACCCGTCCCCTAATCCGAACCCGTACGCTGACACTAACCCGCGCCCTCACACGTACGCTCCCCCTAAAGCGTTGTCGTACCCTCACCTGGACCCTAAACTTTCCCCGTCCCCTAACCCTAACCCTAGCCCTAACCCTAACCCTAACCCTTCCCCGAACCCTGACCCTCACCCGTCCCCTAATCCTAACCTGTACGCTTACACTAACCCGTGCCCTCACACGTACGCTCCCCCTAAAGCGTTGTCGTACCCTCACCTGGACCCTAAACCGTCCCCGTCCCCTAACCCTAACCCTAGCCCGAACCCTAACCCTAACCCTTCCCCGAAGCCTGACCCTCACCCGTCCCCTAATCCTAACCCGTACGCTGACACTAACCCACGCCCTCACACGTACGCTCCCCCTAAAGCGTTGTCGTACCTCACCTGGACCCTAAACCGTCCCCGTCTTCGAACCCTAACCCTAGCCCGAACCCTAACCCTAACCCTTCCCCGAAGCCTGATCCTCACCCGTCCCCTAATCCTAACCCGTACGCTGACACTAACCCGCGCCCTCACACGTACGCTCCCCCTAAAGCGTTGTCGTACCCTCACCTGGCCCCTAAACCGTTCCCGTCCCCTAACCTTAACCCTAGTCCGAACCCTAACCCTAACCCTTCCCCGAAGCCTGACCCTCACCCGTCCCCTAATCCTAACCCGTACGCTGACACTAAGCCACGCCATCACACGTACACTCCCCATAAAGCGTTGTCGTACCCTCACCTGGACCCTGAACCGTCCCCGTCCCCTAACCCTAACCCTAGCCCGAACCCTAACCCTAACCCTTCCCCGAAGCGTGACCCTCACCCGTCCCCTAATCCTAACCCGTACGCTGACACTAACCCGCGCCCTCTCACGTACACTCCCCCTAAAGCGTTGTCGTACCCTCACCTGGACCCTAAACGGTCCCCGTCACCTAACCCTAACCCTAGCCCGAACCCTAACCCTAACCCTTCCTCGAAGCCTGACCCTCACCCGTCCCCTAATCCTAACCCGTACGCTGACGCTAACCCGCGCCCTCACACGTACGCTCCCCCTAAAGCGTTGTCGTACCCTCATCTGGACCCTAAACCGTCCCCATCCCCTAACCCTAACCCTAGCCCGAACCCTAACCCTAACCCTTCCCCGAAGCCTGACCCTCACCCGTCCCCTAATCCTAACCCGTACGCTGACGCTAACCCGCGCCCTCACACGTACGCTCCCCCTAAAGCGTTGTCGTACACTCACCTGGACCCTAAACTGTCCCCGTCCCCTAACCCTAACCCTAGCCCGAACCCTAACCCTAACCCTTCCCCGAAGCCTGACCCTCACCCGTCCCCTAATCCTAACCCGTACGCTGACACTAAGCCGCGCCCTCACACGTACGCTCCCCCTAAAGCGTTGTCGTACCCTCACCTGGACCCTAAACCGTCCCCGTCCCCTAACCATAACCCTAGCCTGAACCCTAACCCTAACCCTTCCCCGAAGCCTGACCCTCACCCGTCCCCTAATCCTAACCCGTACGCTGACACTAACCCGCGCCCTCACACGTACGCTCCCCCTAAAGCGTTGTCGTACCCTCACCTGGACCCTAAACGGTCCCCGTCCCCTAACCCTAACCCTAGCCCGAACCCTAACCCTAACCCTTCCCCGAAGCCTGACCCTCACCCGTACCCTAATCCTAACCCGTACGCTGACACTAACCCGCGCCCTCACACGTACGCTCCCCCTAAAGCGTTGTCGTACCCTCACCTGGACCCTAAACCGTCCCCGTCCCCTAACCCTAACCCTTCCCCGAAGCCTGACCCTCACCCGTCCCCTAATCCTAACCCGTACGCTGACACTAACCTGCGTCCTCACACGTACGCTCCCCCTAAAGCGTTGTCGTACCCTCACCTGGACCCTAAACCGTCCCCGTCCCCTAACCCTAACCCTAGCCCGAACCCTAACCCTAACCCTTACCCGAAGCCTGACCCTCACCCGTCCCCTAATCCTAACCCGTACGCTGACACTAACCCGCGCCCTCACACGTACGCTCCCCCTAAAGCATTGTCGTACCCTCACCTGGACCCTAAACCGTCCCTGTCCCCTAACCCTAACCCTAGCCCGAACCCTAACCCTAACACTTCCCCGAAGCCTGACCCTCACCCGTCCCCTAATCCTAACCCGTACGCTGACACTAACCCGCGCCCTCACACGTACGCTCCCCCTAAAGCGTTGTCGTACCCTCACATGGACCCTAAACCGTCCCCGTCCCCTAACCCTATCCCTAGCCCGAACCCTAACCCTAACCCTTCCCCGAAGCCTGACCCTCACCCGTCCCGTAATCCTAACCCGTACGCTGACACTAACCCGCGCCCTCACACGTACGCTCCACCTAAAGCGTTGTCGTACCCTCACCTGGACCCTAAACCGTCCCCGTCCCCTAACCCTAACCCTAGCCCGAACCCTAACCCTAACCCTTCCCCGAAGCCTGACCCTCACCCGTCCCCTAATCCTAACCCGTACGCTGACACTAACCCGCGCCCTCACACGTACGCTCCCCCTAAAGCGTTGTCGTACCCTCACCTGGACCCTAAACCGTCCCCGTCCCCTAACCCTAACCCTAGCCCGAACCCTAACACTAACACTTCCCCGAAGCCTGACCCTCACCCGTCCCCTAATCCTAACCCGTACGCTGACACTAACCCGCGCCCTCACACGTACGCTCCCCCTAAAGCGTTGTCGTACCCTCACCTGGACCCTAAACCGTCCCCGTCCCCTAACCCTAACCCTTCCCCGAAGCCTGACCCTCACCCGTCCCCTAATCCTAACCCGTACGCTGACACTAACCCGCGCCCTCACACGTACGCTCCCCCTAAAGCGTTGTCGTACCCTCACCTGGACCCTAAACCGTCCCCGTCCCATAACCCTAACCCTAGCCCGAACCCTAACCCTAACCCTTCCCCGAAGCCTGACCCTCACCCGTCCCCTAATCCTAACCCGTACGCTGACACTAACCCGCGCCCTCACACGTACGCTCCCCCTAAAACGTTGTCGTACCCTCACCTGGACCCTAAACCGTCCCCGTCCCCTAACCCTAACCCTAGCCCGAACCCTAACACTAACACTTCCCCGAAGCCTGACCCTCACCCGTCCCCTAATCCTAACCCGTACGCTGACACTAACCCGCGCCCTCACACGTACGCTCCCCCTAAAGCGTTGTCGTACCCTCACCTGGACCCTAAACCGTCCCCGTCCCCTAACCCTAAACCTATCCCGAACCCTAACCCTAACCCTTCCCCGAAGCCTGACCCTCACCCGTCCCCTAATCCTAACCCGTACGCTGACACTAACCCGCGCCATCACACGTACACTCCCCCTAAAGCGTTGTCGTACCCTCACCTGGACCCTAAACCGTCCCCGTCCCCTAACCCTAACCCTAGCCCGAACCCTAACCCTAACCCTTCCCCGAAGCGTGACCCTCACCCGTCCCCTAATCCTAACCCGTACGCTGACACTAACCCGCGCCCTCACACGTACGCTCCCCCTAAAGCGTTGTCGTACCCTCACCTGGACCCCAAACGGTCCCCGTCCCCTAACCCTAGCCCTAGCCCGAACCCTAACCCTAACCCTTCCCCGAAGCCTGACCCTCACGCGTCCCCTAATCCTAACCCGTACGCTGACGCTAACCCGCGCCCTCACACGTACGCTCCCCCTAAAGCGTTGTCGTACCCTCATCTGGACCCTAAACCGTCCCCGTCCCCTAAACCTAACCCCAGCCCCAACCCTAACCCTAACCCTTCCCCGAAGCCTGACCCTCACCCGTCCCCTAATCCTAACCCGTACGCTGACACTAACCCGCGCCCTCACACATACGCTCCCCCTAAAGCGTTGTCGTACCCTCTCCTGGATCCTAAACTGTCCCCGTCCCCTAACCATAACCCTAGCCCGAACCCTAACCCTAACCCTTCCCCGAAACCTGACCCTCACCCGTCCCCTAATCCTAACCCGTACGCAGACACTAACCCGCGCCATCACACATACACTCCCCCTAAAGCGTTGTCGTACCCTCACCTGGACCCTAAACAGTCCCCGTCCCCTAACCCTAACCCTAGCCCGAACCCTAACCCTAACCCTTCCCCGAAGCGTGACCCTCACCCGTCCCCTAATCCTAACCCGTACGCTGACACTACCCCACGCCCTCACACGTACGCTCCCCCTAAAGCGTTGTCGTACCCTCACCTGGACCCTAAACGGTCCCCGTCCCCTAACCCTCACCCTAGCCCGAACCCTAACCCTAACCCTTCCCCGAAGCCTGACCCTCACCCGTCCCCTAATCCTAACCTGTACGCTGACGCTAACCCGCGCCCTCACACGTACGCTCCCCCTAAAGCGTTGTCGTACCCTCACCTGGACCCTAAACCGTCCCCGTCCCCTAACCCTAACCCTAACCCTTCCCCGAAGCCTGACCCTCAACCGTCCCCTAATCCTAACCCGTACGCTGACACTAACCCGCGCCCTCACACGTACGCACCCCCTAAAGCGTTGTCGTACCCTCACCTGGACCCTAAACCGTCCCCGTCCCCTAACCCTAACCCTAGCCCGAACCCTAACCCTAACCCTTCCCCGAAGCCTGACCCTCACCCGTCCCCTAATCCTAACCCGTACGCTGACACTAACCCGCGCCCTCACACGTACGCTCCCCCTAAAGCGTTGTCGTACACTCACCTGGACCCTAAACCGTCCCCGTCCCCTAACCCTAACTCTAGCCCGAACCCTAACCCTAACCCTTCCCCGAAGCCTGACCCTCACCCGTCCCCTAATCCTAACCCGTACGCTGACACTAACCCGCGCCCTCACACGTACGCTCCCCCTAAAGTGTTGTCGTACCCTCACCTGGACCCTAAACCGTCCCCGTCCCCTAACCCTAACCCTATCCCGAACCCTAACCCTAACCCTTCCCCGAAGCCTGACCCTCACCCGTCCCCTAATCCTAACCCGTACGCTGACACTAACCCGCGCCCTCACACGTACACTCCCCCTAAAGCGTTGTCGTACCCTCACCTGGACCCTAAACCGTCCCCGTCCCCTAATCCTAACCCTAGCCCGAACCCTAACCCTAAACCTTCCCCGAAGCCTGACACTCACCCGTCCCCTAATCCTAACCCGTACGCTGACACTAACCCGCGCCATCACACGTACACTCCCCCTAAAGCGTTGTCGTACCCTCACCTGGACCCTAAACCGTCCCCGTCCCCTAACCCTAACCCTAGCCCGAACCCTAACCCTAACCCTTCCCCGAAGCGTGACCCTCACCCGTCCCCTAATCCTAACCCGTACGCTGACACTAACCCACGCCCTCACACGTACGCTCCCCCTAAAGCGTTGTCGTACCCTCATCTGGACCCTAAACGGTCCCCGTCCCCTAACCCTAACCCTAGCCCGAACCCTAACCCTAACCCTTCCCCGAAGCCTGACCCTCACCCGTCCCCTAATCCTAACCCGTACGCTGACGCTAACCCGCGCCCTCACACGTACGCTCCCCCTAAAGCGTTGTCGTACCCTCATCTGGACCCTAAACCGTCCCCGTCCCCTAACCCTAACCCTAGCCGAAACCCTAACCCTAACCCTTCCCCGAAGCCTGACCCTCACCCGTCCCCTAATCCGAACCCGTACGCTGACACTAACCCGCGCCCTCACACGTACGCTCCCCCTAAAGCGTTGTCGTACCCTCACCTGGACCCTAAACTTTCCCCGTCCCCTAACCCTAACCCTAGCCCTAACCCTAACCCTAACCCTTCCCCGAACCCTGACCCTCACCCGTCCCCTAATCCTAACCTGTACGCTTACACTAACCCGTGCCCTCACACGTACGCTCCCCCTAAAGCGTTGTCGTACCCTCACCTGGACCCTAAACCGTCCCCGTCCCCTAACCCTAACCCTAGCCCGAACCCTAACCCTAACCCTTCCCCGAAGCCTGACCCTCACCCGTCCCCTAATCCTAACCCGTACGCTGACACTAACCCACGCCCTCACACGTACGCTCCCCCTAAAGCGTTGTCGTACCTCACCTGGACCCTAAACCGTCCCCGTCTTCGAACCCTAACCCTAGCCCGAACCCTAACCCTAACCCTTCCCCGAAGCCTGATCCTCACCCGTCCCCTAATCCTAACCCGTACGCTGACACTAACCCGCGCCCTCACACGTACGCTCCCCCTAAAGCGTTGTCGTACCCTCACCTGGCCCCTAAACCGTTCCCGTCCCCTAACCTTAACCCTAGTCCGAACCCTAACCCTAACCCTTCCCCGAAGCCTGACCCTCACCCGTCCCCTAATCCTAACCCGTACGCTGACACTAAGCCACGCCATCACACGTACACTCCCCATAAAGCGTTGTCGTACCCTCACCTGGACCCTGAACCGTCCCCGTCCCCTAACCCTAACCCTAGCCCGAACCCTAACCCTAACCCTTCCCCGAAGCGTGACCCTCACCCGTCCCCTAATCCTAACCCGTACGCTGAAACTAACCCGCGCCCTCTCACGTACACTCCCCCTAAAGCGTTGTCGTACCCTCACCTGGACCCTAAACGGTCCCCGTCACCTAACCCTAACCCTAGCCCGAACCCTAACCCTAACCCTTCCTCGAAGCCTGACCCTCACCCGTCCCCTAATCCTAACCCGTACGCTGACGCTAACCCGCGCCCTCACACGTACGCTCCCCCTAAAGCGTTGTCGTACCCTCATCTGGACCCTAAACCGTCCCCATCCCCTAACCCTAACCCTAGCCCGAACCCTAACCCTAACCCTTCCCCGAAGCCTGACCCTCACCCGTCCCCTAATCCTAACCCGTACGCTGACGCTAACCCGCGCCCTCACACGTACGCTCCCCCTAAAGCGTTGTCGTACACTCACCTGGACCCTAAACTGTCCCCGTCCCCTAACCCTAACCCTAGCCCGAACCCTAACCCTAACCCTTCCCCGAAGCCTGACCCTCACCCGTCCCCTAATCCTAACCCGTACGCTGACACTAAGCCGCGCCCTCACACGTACGCTCCCCCTAAAGCGTTGTCGTACCCTCACCTGGACCCTAAACCGTCCCCGTCCCCTAACCATAACCCTAGCCTGAACCCTAACCCTAACCCTTCCCCGAAGCCTGACCCTCACCCGTCCCCTAATCCTAACCCGTACGCTGACACTAACCCGCGCCCTCACACGTACGCTCCCCCTAAAGCGTTGTCGTACCCTCACCTGGACCCTAAACGGTCCCCGTCCCCTAACCCTAACCCTAGCCCGAACCCTAACCCTAACCCTTCCCCGAAGCCTGACCCTCACCCGTACCCTAATCCTAACCCGTACGCTGACACTAACCCGCGCCCTCACACGTACGCTCCCCCTAAAGCGTTGTCGTACCCTCACCTGGACCCTAAACCGTCCCCGTCCCCTAACCCTAACCCTTCCCCGAAGCCTGACCCTCACCCGTCCCCTAATCCTAACCCGTACGCTGACACTAACCTGCGTCCTCACACGTACGCTCCCCCTAAAGCGTTGTCGTACCCTCACCTGGACCCTAAACCGTCCCCGTCCCCTAACCCTAACCCTAGCCCGAACCCTAACCCTAACCCTTACCCGAAGCCTGACCCTCACCCGTCCCCTAATCCTAACCCGTACGCTGACACTAACCCGCGCCCTCACACGTACGCTCCCCCTAAAGCATTGTCGTACCCTCACCTGGACCCTAAACCGTCCCTGTCCCCTAACCCTAACCCTAGCCCGAACCCTAACCCTAACCCTTCCCCGAAGCCTGACCCTCACCCGTCCCCTAATCCTAACCCGTACGCTGACACTAACCCGCGCCCTCACACGTACGCTCCCCCTAAAGCGTTGTCGTACCCTCACATGGACCCTAAACCGTCCCCGTCCCCTAACCCTATCCCTAGCCCGAACCCTAACCCTAACCCTTCCCCGAAGCCTGACCCTCACCCGTCCCCTAATCCTAACCCGTACGCTGACACTAACCCGCGCCCTCACACGTACGCTCCACCTAAAGCGTTGTCGTACCCTCACCTGGACCCTAAACCGTCCCCGTCCCCTAACCCTAACCCTAGCCCGAACCCTAACCCTAACCCTTCCCCGAAGCCTGACCCTCACCCGTCCCCTAATCCTAACCCGTACGCTGACACTAACCCGCGCCCTCACACGTACACTCCCCCTAAAGCGTTGTCGTACCCTCACCTGGACCCTAAACCGTCCCCGTCCCCTAACCCTAACCCTAGCCCGAACCCTAACACTAACACTTCCCCGAAGCCTGACCCTCACCCGTCCCCTAATCCTAACCCGTACGCTGACACTAACCCGCGCCCTCACACGTACGCTCCCCCTAAAGCGTTGTCGTACCCTCACCTGGACCCTAAACCGTCCCCGTCCCCTAACCCTAACCCTTCCCCGAAGCCTGACCCTCACCCGTCCCCTAATCCTAACCCGTACGCTGACACTAACCCGCGCCCTCACACGTACGCTCCCCCTAAAGCGTTGTCGTACCCTCACCTGGACCCTAAACCGTCCCCGTCCCATAACCCTAACCCTAGCCCGAACCCTAACCCTAACCCTTCCCCGAAGCCTGACCCTCACCCGTCCCCTAATCCTAACCCGTACGCTGACACTAACCCGCGCCCTCACACGTACGCTCCCCCTAAAACGTTGTCGTACCCTCACCTGGACCCTAAACCGTCCCCGTCCCCTAACCCTAACCCTAGCCCGAACCCTAACACTAACCCTTCCCCGAAGCCTGACCCTCACCCGTCCCCTAATCCTAACCCGTACGCTGACACTAACCCGCGCCCTCACACGTACGCTCCCCCTAAAGCGTTGTCGTACCCTCACCTGGACCCTAAACCGTCCCCGTCCCCTAACCCTAACCCTAGCCCGAACCCTAACCCTAACCCTTCCCCGAAGCCTGACCCTCACCCGTCCCCTAATCCTAACCCGTACACTGACACTAACCCGCGCTCTCACACGTACGCTCCCCCTAAAGCGTTGTCGTACCCTCACCTGGACCCTAAACCGTCCCCGTCCCCTAACCCTAACCCTAGCCCGAACCCTAACCCTAACCCTTCCCCGAAGCCTGACCCTCACCCGTCCCCTAATCCTAACCCGTACGCTGACACTAAGCCGCGCCCTCACACGTACGCTCCCCCTAAAGTGTTGTCGTACCCTCACCTGGACCCTAAACCGTCCCCGTCCCCTAACCCTAACCCTAGCCCGAACCCTAACCCTAACCCTTCCCCGAAGCCTGACCCTCACCCGTCCCCTAATCCTAACCCGTACGCTGACACTAACCCGCGCCATCACACGTACACTCCCCCTAAAGCATTGTCGTACCCTCACCTAGACCCTAAACCGTCCCCGTCCCCTAACCCTAGCCCGAACCCTAACCCTAACCCTTCCCCGAAGCGTGACCCTCACCCGTCCCCTAATCCTAACCCGTACGCTGACACTAACCCACGCCCTCACACGTACGCTCCCCCTAAAGCGTTGTCGTACCCTCACCTGGACCCTAAACGGTCCCCGTCCCCTAACCCTAACCCTAGCCCGAACCCTAACCCTAACCCTTCCCCGAAGCCTGACCCTCACCCGTCCCCTAATCCTAACCCGTACGCTGACGCTAACCCGCTCCCTCACACGTACGCTCCCCCTAAAGCGTTGTCGTACCCTCACCTGGACCCTAAACCGTCCCCGTCCCCTAACCCTAACCCTAGCCCGAACCCTAACCCTAACCCTTCCCCGAAGCCTGACCCTCACCCGTCCCCTAATCCTAACCCGTACGCTGACACTAACCCGCGCCCTCACACGTACGCTCCCCCTAAAGCGTTGTCGTACCCTCACCTGGACCCTAAACCATCCCCGTCCCCTAACCCTAAACCTATCCCGAACCCTAACCCTAACCCTTCCCCGAAGCCTGACCCTCACCCGTCCCCTAATCCTAACCCGTACGCTGACACTAACCCACGCCATCACACGTACACTCCCCCTAAAGCGTTGTCGTACCCTCACCTGGACCCTAAACCGTCCCCGTCCCCTAACCCTAACCCTAGCCCGAACCCTAACCCTAACCCTTCCCCGAAGCGTGACCCTCACCCGTACCCTAATCCTAACCCGTACGCTGACACTAACCCGCGCCCTCACACGTACGCTCCCCCTAAAGCGTTGTCGTACCCTCACCTGGACCCTAAACGGTCCCCGTCCCCTAACCCTAGCCCTAGCCCGAACCCTAACCCTAACCCTTCCCCGAAGCCTGACCCTCACCCGTCCCCTAATCCTAACCCGTACGCTGACGCTAACCCGCGCCCTCACACGTACGCTCCCCCTAAAGCGTTGTCGTACCCTCACCTGGACCCTAAACCGTCCCCGTCCCCTAACCCTAACCCTAGCCCGAACCCTAACCCTAACCCTTCCCCGAAGCCTGACCCTCACCCGTCCCCTAATCCTAACACGTACGCTGACGCTAACCCGCGCCCTCACACGTACGCTCTCCCTAAAGCGTTGTCGTACCCTCATCTGGACCCTAAACCGTCCCCGTCCCCTAACCCTAACCCCAGCCCGAACCCTAACCCTAACCCTTCCCCGAAGCCTGAACCTCACCCGGACCCTAATCCTAACCCGTACGCTGACACTAACCCGCGCCCTCACACGAACGCTCCCCCTAAAGCGTTGTCGTACCCTCACCTGGACCCTAAACTGTCCCCGTCCCCTAACCATAACCCTAGCCCGAACCCTAATCCTAACCCTTCCCCGAAGCCTGACCCTCACCCGTCCCCTAATCCTAACCCGTACGCTTACACTAACCCGTGCCCTCACACGTACGCTCCCCCTAAAGCGTTGTCGTACCCTCACCTGGACCCTAAACCGTCCCCGTCCCCTAACCCTAACCCTATCCCGAACCCTAACCCTAACCCTTCCCCGAAGCCTGACCCTCACCCGTCCCCTAATCCTAACCCGTACACAGACACTAACCCGCGCCATCACACGTACACTCCCCCTAAAGCGTTGTCGTACCCTCACCTGGACCCTAAACAGTCCCCGTCCCCTAACCCTAACCCTAGCCCGAACCCTAACCCTAACCCTTCCCCGAAGCGTGACCCTCACCCGTCCCCTAATCCTAACCCGTACGCTGACACTAACCCGCGCCCTCACACGTACGCTCCCCCTAAAGCGTTGTCGTACCCTCACATGGACCCTAAACCGTCCCCGTCCCCTAACCCTATCCCTAGCCCGAACCCTAACCCTAACCCTTCCCCGAAGCCTGACCCTCACCCGTCCCCTAATCCTAACCCGTACGCTGACACTAAGCCGCGCCCTCACACGTACGCTCCCCCTAAAGCGTTGTCGTACCCTCACCTGGACCCTAAACCGTCCCCGTCCCCTAACCCTAGCCCGAACCCTAACCCTAACCCTTCCCCGAAGCGTGACCCTCACCCGTCCCCTAATCCTAACCCGTACGCTGACACTAACCCGCGCCCTCACACGTACGCTCCCCCTAAAGCGTTGTCGTACCCTCACCTGGATCCTAAACCGTCCACGTCCCCTAACCCTAACCCTAGCCCGAACCCTAACCCTAAACCTTCCCCGAAGCCTGACCCTCACCCGTCCCCTGATCCTAACCCGTACGCTGACACTAACCCTCGCCCTCACACGTACGCTCCCCCTAAAGCGTTGTCGTACCCTCACCTGGACCCTAAACCGTCCCCGTCCCCTAACCCTAACCCTTCCCCGAAGCCTGACCCTCACCCGTCCCCTAATCCTAACCCGTACGCTGACACTAACCAGCGCCCTCACACGTACACTCCCCCTAAAGCGTTGTCGTACCCTCACCTGGACCCTAAACCGTCCCCGTCCCCTAACCCTAACCCTAGCCCGAACCCTAACCCTAACCCTTCCCCGAAGCCTGACCCTCACCTGTCCCCTAATCCTAACCCGTACGCTGAAACTAACAAGCACCCTCACACGTACGCACCCCCTAAAGCGTTGTCGTACCCTCACCTGGACCCTAAACCGTCCCCGTACCCTAACCGTAACCCTAGCCGGAACCCTAACCCTAACCCTTCCCCGAAGCCTGACCCTCAACCGTCCCCTAATCCTAACCCGTACGCTGACACTAACCCACGCCCTCACACGTACGCTCCCCCTAAAACGTTGTCGTACCCTCACCTGGACCCTAAACCGTCCCCGTCCCCTAACCCTAACCGTAGCCCGAACCCTAACCCTAACCCTTCCCCGAAGCCTGACCCTCACCCGTCCCCTAATCCTAACCCGTACGCTGACACTAACCCGCGCCCTCACACGTACGCTCCCCCTAAAGCGTTGTCGTACCCTCACCTGGACCCTAAACCGTCCCCGTCCCCTAACCCTAACCCTAGCCCGAACCCTAACCCTAACCCTTCCCCGAAGCCTGACCCTCACCCGTCCCCTAATCCTAACCCGTACGCTGACACTAAGCCGCGCCCTCACACGTACGCTCCCCCTAAAGCGTTGTCGTACCCTCACCTGGACCCTAAACCGTCCCTGTCCCCTAACCCTAACCCTAGCCCGAACCCTAACCCTAACCCTTCCCCGAAGCCTGACCCTCACCCGTCCCCTAATCCTAACCCGTACGCTGACACTAACCCGCGCCATCACACGTACACTCCCCCTAAAGCGTTGTCGTACCCTCACCTGGACCCTAAACCGTCCCCGTCCCCTAACCCTAGCCCGAACCCTAACCCTAACCCTTCCCCGAAGCGTGACCCTCACCCGTCCCCTAATCCTAACCCGTACGCTGACACTAACCCGCGCCCTCACACGTACGCTCCCCCTAAAGCGTTGTCGTACCCTCACCTGGACCCTAAACGGTCCCCGTCCCCTAACCCTAACCCTAGCCCGAACCCTAACCCTAACCCTTCCCCGAAGCCTGACCCTCACCCGTCCCCTAATCCTAACCCGTACGCTGACGCTAACCCGCTCCCTCACACGTACGCTCCCCCTAAAGCGTTGTCGTACCCTCACCTGGACCCTAAACCGTCCCCGTCCCCTAACCCTAACCCTAGCCCGAACCCTAACCCTAACCCTTCCCCGAAGCCTGACCCTCACCCGTCCCCTAATCCTAACCCGTACGCTGACACTAACCCGCGCCCTCACACGTACGCTCCCCCTAAAGCGTTGTCGTACCCTCACCTGGACCCTAAACCGTCCCCGTCCCCTAACCCTAAACCTATCCCGAACCCTAACCCTAACCCTTCCCCGAAGCCTGACCCTCACCCGTCCCCTAATCCTAACCCGTACGCTGACACTAACCCGCGCCATCACACGTACACTCCCCCTAAAGCGTTGTCGTACCCTCACCTGGACCCTAAACCGTCCCCGTCCCCTAACCCTAACCCTAGCCCGAACCCTAACCCTAACCCTTCCCCGAAGCGTGACCCTCACCCGTCCCCTAATCCTAACCCGTACGCTGACACTAACCCGCGCCCTCACACGTACGCTCCCCCTAAAGCGTTGTCGTACCCTCACCTGGACCCCAAACGGTCCCCGTCCCCTAACCCTAACCCTAGCCCGAACCCTAACCCTAACCCTTCCCCGAAGCCTGACCCTCACGCGTCCCCTAATCCTAACCCGTACGCTGACGCTAACCCGCGCCCTCACACGTACGCTCCCCCTAAAGCGTTGTCGTACCCTCATCTGGACCCTAAACCGTCCCCGTCCCCTAAACCTAACCCCAGCCCCAACCCTAACCCTAACCCTTCCCCGAAGCCTGACCCTCACCCGTCCCCTAATCCTAACCCGTACGCTGACACTAACCCGCGCCCTCACACATACGCTCCCCCTAAAGCGTTGTCGTACCCTCTCCTGGATCCTAAACTGTCCCCGTCCCCTAACCATAACCCTAGCCCGAACCCTAACCCTAACCCTTCCCCGAAACCTGACCCTCACCCGTCCCCTAATCCTAACCCGTACGCAGACACTAACCCGCGCCATCACACATACACTCCCCCTAAAGCGTTGTCGTACCCTCACCTGGACCCTAAACAGTCCCCGTCCCCTAACCCTAACCCTAGCCCGAACCCTAACCCTAACCCTTCCCCGAAGCGTGACCCTCACCCGTCCCCTAATCCTAACCCGTACGCTGACACTACCCCACGCCCTCACACGTACGCTCCCCCTAAAGCGTTGTCGTACCCTCACCTGGACCCTAAACGGTCCCCGTCCCCTAACCCTAACCCTAGCCCGAACCCTAACCCTAACCCTTCCCCGAAGCCTGACCCTCACCCGTCCCCTAATCCTAACCTGTACGCTGACGCTAACCCGCGCCCTCACACGTACGCTCCCCCTAAAGCGTTGTCGTACCCTCACCTGGACCCTAAACCGTCCCCGTCCCCTAACCCTAACCCTAACCCTTCCCCGAAGCCTGACCCTCAACCGTCCCCTAATCCTAACCCGTACGCTGACACTAACCCGCGCCCTCACACGTACGCACCCCCTAAAGCGTTGTCGTACCCTCACCTGGACCCTAAACCGTCCCCGTCCCCTAACCCTAACCCTAGCCCGAACCCTAACCCTAACCCTTCCCCGAAGCCTGACCCTCACCCGTCCCCTAATCCTAACCCGTACGCTGACACTAACCCGCGCCCTCACACGTACGCTCCCCCTAAAGCGTTGTCGTACACTCACCTGGACCCTAAACCGTCCCCGTCCCCTAACCCTAACTCTAGCCCGAACCCTAACCCTAACCCTTCCCCGAAGCCTGACCCTCACCCGTCCCCTAATCCTAACCCGTACGCTGACACTAACCCGCGCCCTCACACGTACGCTCCCCCTAAAGTGTTGTCGTACCCTCACCTGGACCCTAAACCGTCCCCGTCCCCTAACCCTAACCCTATCCCGAACCCTAACCCTAACCCTTCCCCGAAGCCTGACCCTCACCCGTCCCCTAATCCTAACCCGTACGCTGACACTAACCCGCGCCCTCACACGTACACTCCCCCTAAAGCGTTGTCGTACCCTCACCTGGACCCTAAACCGTCCCCATCCCCTAATCCTAACCCTAGCCCGAACCCTAACCCTAAACCTTCCCCGAAGCCTGACACTCACCCGTCCCCTAATCCTAACCCGTACGCTGACACTAACCCGCGCCATCACACGTACACTCCCCCTAAAGCGTTGTCGTACCCTCACCTGGACCCTAAACCGTCCCCGTCCCCTAACCCTAACCCTAGCCCGAACCCTAACCCTAACCCTTCCCCGAAGCGTGACCCTCACCCGTCCCCTAATCCTAACCCGTACGCTGACACTAACCCACGCCCTCACACGTACGCTCCCCCTAAAGCGTTGTCGTACCCTCATCTGGACCCTAAACGGTCCCCGTCCCCTAACCCTAACCCTAGCCCGAACCCTAACCCTAACCCTTCCCCGAAGCCTGACCCTCACCCGTCCCCTAATCCTAACCCGTACGCTGACGCTAACCCGCGCCCTCACACGTACGCTCCCCCTAAAGCGTTGTCGTACCCTCATCTGGACCCTAAACCGTCCCCGTCCCCTAACCCTAACCCTAGCCGAAACCCTAACCCTAACCCTTCCCCGAAGCCTGACCCTCACCCGTCCCCTAATCCGAACCCGTACGCTGACACTAACCCGCGCCCTCACACGTACGCTCCCCCTAAAGCGTTGTCGTACCCTCACCTGGACCCTAAACTTTCCCCGTCCCCTAACCCTAACCCTAGCCCTAACCCTAACCCTAACCCTTCCCCGAACCCTGACCCTCACCCGTCCCCTAATCCTAACCTGTACGCTTACACTAACCCGTGCCCTCACACGTACGCTCCCCCTAAAGCGTTGTCGTACCCTCACCTGGACCCTAAACCGTCCCCGTCCCCTAACCCTAACCCTAGCCCGAACCCTAACCCTAACCCTTCCCCGAAGCCTGACCCTCACCCGTCCCCTAATCCTAACCCGTACGCTGACACTAACCCACGCCCTCACACGTACGCTCCCCCTAAAGCGTTGTCGTACCTCACCTGGACCCTAAACCGTCCCCGTCTTCGAACCCTAACCCTAGCCCGAACCCTAACCCTAACCCTTCCCCGAAGCCTGATCCTCACCCGTCCCCTAATCCTAACCCGTACGCTGACACTAACCCGCGCCCTCACACGTACGCTCCCCCTAAAGCGTTGTCGTACCCTCACCTGGCCCCTAAACCGTTCCCGTCCCCTAACCTTAACCCTAGTCCTAACCCTAACCCTAACCCTTCCCCGAAGCCTGACCCTCACCCGTCCCCTAATCCTAACCCGTACGCTGACACTAAGCCACGCCATCACACGTACACTCCCCATAAAGCGTTGTCGTACCCTCACCTGGACCCTGAACCGTCCCCGTCCCCTAACCCTAACCCTAGCCCGAACCCTAACCCTAACCCTTCCCCGAAGCCTGACCCTCACCCGTCCCCTAATCCTAACCCGTACGCTGACACTAAGCCGCGCCCTCACACGTACGCTCCCCCTAAAGCGTTGTCGTACCCTCACCTGGACCCTAAACCGTCCCCGTCCCCTAACCATAACCCTAGCCTGAACCCTAACCCTAACCCTTCCCCGAAGCCTGACCCTCACCCGTCCCCTAATCCTAACCCGTACGCTGACACTAACCCGCGCCCTCACACGTACGCTCCCCCTAAAGCGTTGTCGTACCCTCACCTGGACCCTAAACGGTCCCCGTCCCCTAACCCTAACCCTAGCCCGAACCCTAACCCTAACCCTTCCCCGAAGCCTGACCCTCACCCGTACCCTAATCCTAACCCGTACGCTGACACTAACCCGCGCCCTCACACGTACGCTCCCCCTAAAGCGTTGTCGTACCCTCACCTGGACCCTAAACCGTCCCCGTCCCCTAACCCTAACCCTTCCCCGAAGCCTGACCCTCACCCGTCCCCTAATCCTAACCCGTACGCTGACACTAACCTGCGTCCTCACACGTACGCTCCCCCTAAAGCGTTGTCGTACCCTCACCTGGACCCTAAACCGTCCCCGTCCCCTAACCCTAACCCTAGCCCGAACCCTAACCCTAACCCTTACCCGAAGCCTGACCCTCACCCGTCCCCTAATCCTAACCCGTACGCTGACACTAACCCGCGCCCTCACACGTACGCTCCCCCTAAAGCATTGTCGTACCCTCACCTGGACCCTAAACCGTCCCTGTCCCCTAACCCTAACCCTAGCCCGAACCCTAACCCTAACACTTCCCCGAAGCCTGACCCTCACCCGTCCCCTAATCCTAACCCGTACGCTGACACTAACCCGCGCCCTCACACGTACGCTCCCCCTAAAGCGTTGTCGTACCCTCACATGGACCCTAAACCGTCCCCGTCCCCTAACCCTATCCCTAGCCCGAACCCTAACCCTAACCCTTCCCCGAAGCCTGACCCTCACCCGTCCCCTAATCCTAACCCGTACGCTGACACTAACCCGCGCCCTCACACGTACGCTCCACCTAAAGCGTTGTCGTACCCTCACCTGGACCCTAAACCGTCCCCGTCCCCTAACCCTAACCCTAGCCCGAACCCTAACCCTAACCCTTCCCCGAAGCCTGACCCTCACCCGTCCCCTAATCCTAACCCGTACGCTGACACTAACCCGCGCCCTCACACGTACGCTCCCCCTAAAGCGTTGTCGTACCCTCACCTGGACCCTAAACCGTCCCCGTCCCCTAACCCTAACCCTAGCCCGAACCCTAACACTAACACTTCCCCGAAGCCTGACCCTCACCCGTCCCCTAATCCTAACCCGTACGCTGACACTAACCCGCGCCCTCACACGTACGCTCCCCCTAAAGCGTTGTCGTACCCTCACCTGGACCCTAAACCGTCCCCGTCCCCTAACCCTAACCCTTCCCCGAAGCCTGACCCTCACCCGTCCCCTAATCCTAACCCGTACGCTGACACTAACCCGCGCCCTCACACGTACGCTCCCCCTAAAGCGTTGTCGTACCCTCACCTGGACCCTAAACCGTCCCCGTCCCCTAACCCTAACCCTAGCCCGAACCCTAACCCTAACCCTTCCCCGAAGCCTGACCCTCACCCGTCCCCTAATCCTAACCCGTACGCTGACACTAACCCGCGCCCTCACACGTACGCTCCCCCTAAAACGTTGTCGTACCCTCACCTGGACCCTAAACCGTCCCCGTCCCCTAACCCTAACCCTAGCCCGAACCCTAACACTAACCCTTCCCCGAAGCCTGACCCTCACCCGTCCCCTAATCCTAACCCGTACGCTGACACTAACCCGCGCCCTCACACGTACGCTCCCCCTAAAGCGTTGTCGTACCCTCACCTGGACCCTAAACCGTCCCCGTCCCCTAACCCTAACCCTAGCCCGAACCCTAACCCTAACCCTTCCCCGAAGCCTGACCCTCACCCGTCCCCTAATCCTAACCCGTACACTGACACTAACCCGCGCTCTCACACGTACGCTCCCCCTAAAGCGTTGTCGTACCCTCACCTGGACCCTAAACCGTCCCCGTCCCCTAACCCTAACCCTAGCCCGAACCCTAACCCTAACCCTTCCCCGAAGCCTGACCCTCACCCGTCCCCTAATCCTAACCCGTACGCTGACACTAAGCCGCGCCCTCACACGTACGCTCCCCCTAAAGTGTTGTCGTACCCTCACCTGGACCCTAAACCGTCCCCGTCCCCTAACCCTAACCCTAGCCCGAACCCTAACCCTAACCCTTCCCCGAAGCCTGACCCTCACCCGTCCCCTAATCCTAACCCGTACGCTGACACTAACCCGCGCCATCACACGTACACTCCCCCTAAAGCATTGTCGTACCCTCACCTAGACCCTAAACCGTCCCCGTCCCCTAACCCTAGCCCGAACCCTAACCCTAACCCTTCCCCGAAGCGTGACCCTCACCCGTCCCCTAATCCTAACCCGTACGCTGACACTAACCCACGCCCTCACACGTACGCTCCCCCTAAAGCGTTGTCGTACCCTCACCTGGACCCTAAACGGTCCCCGTCCCCTAACCCTAACCCTAGCCCGAACCCTAACCCTAACCCTTCCCCGAAGCCTGACCCTCACCCGTCCCCTAATCCTAACCCGTACGCTGACGCTAACCCGCTCCCTCACACGTACGCTCCCCCTAAAGCGTTGTCGTACCCTCACCTGGACCCTAAACCGTCCCCGTCCCCTAACCCTAACCCTAGCCCGAACCCTAACCCTAACCCTTCCCCGAAGCCTGACCCTCACCCGTCCCCTAATCCTAACCCGTACGCTGACACTAACCCGCGCCCTCACACGTACGCTCCCCCTAAAGCGTTGTCGTACCCTCACCTGGACCCTAAACCATCCCCGTCCCCTAACCCTAAACCTATCCCTAACCCTAACCCTAACCCTTCCCCGAAGCCTGACCCTCACCCGTCCCCTAATCCTAACCCGTACGCTGACACTAACCCACGCCATCACACGTACACTCCCCCTAAAGCGTTGTCGTACCCTCACCTGGACCCTAAACCGTCCCCGTCCCCTAACCCTAACCCTAGCCCGAACCCTAACCCTAACCCTTCCCCGAAGCGTGACCCTCACCCGTACCCTAATCCTAACCCGTACGCTGACACTAACCCGCGCCCTCACACGTACGCTCCCCCTAAAGCGTTGTCGTACCCTCACCTGGACCCTAAACGGTCCCCGTCCCCTAACCCTAGCCCTAGCCCGAACCCTAACCCTAACCCTTCCCCGAAGCCTGACCCTCACCCGTCCCCTAATCCTAACCCGTACGCTGACGCTAACCCGCGCCCTCACACGTACGCTCCCCCTAAAGCGTTGTCGTACCCTCACCTGGACCCTAAACCGTCCCCGTCCCCTAACCCTAACCCTAGCCCGAACCCTAACCCTAACCCTTCCCCGAAGCCTGACCCTCACCCGTCCCCTAATCCTAACACGTACGCTGACGCTAACCCGCGCCCTCACACGTACGCTCTCCCTAAAGCGTTGTCGTACCCTCATCTGGACCCTAAACCGTCCCCGTCCCCTAACCCTAACCCCAGCCCGAACCCTAACCCTAACCCTTCCCCGAAGCCTGAACCTCACCCGGACCCTAATCCTAACCCGTACGCTGACACTAACCCGCGCCCTCACACGAACGCTCCCCCTAAAGCGTTGTCGTACCCTCACCTGGACCCTAAACTGTCCCCGTCCCCTAACCATAACCCTAGCCCGAACCCTAATCCTAACCCTTCCCCGAAGCCTGACCCTCACCCGTCCCCTAATCCTAACCCGTACGCTTACACTAACCCGTGCCCTCACACGTACGCTCCCCCTAAAGCGTTGTCGTACCCTCACCTGGACCCTAAACCGTCCCCGTCCCCTAACCCTAACCCTATCCCGAACCCTAACCCTAACCCTTCCCCGAAGCCTGACCCTCACCCGTCCCCTAATCCTAACCCGTACACAGACACTAACCCGCGCCATCACACGTACACTCCCCCTAAAGCGTTGTCGTACCCTCACCTGGACCCTAAACAGTCCCCGTCCCCTAACCCTAACCCTAGCCCGAACCCTAACCCTAACACTTCCCCGAAGCGTGACCCTCACCCGTCCCCTAATCCTAACCCGTACGCTGACACTAACCCGCGCCCTCACACGTACGCTCCCCCTAAAGCGTTGTCGTACCCTCACATGGACCCTAAACCGTCCCCGTCCCCTAACCCTATCCCTAGCCCGAACCCTAACCCTAACCCTTCCCCGAAGCCTGACCCTCACCCGTCCCCTAATCCTAACCCGTACGCTGACACTAAGCCGCGCCTTCACACGTACGCTCCCCCTAAAGCGTTGTCGTACCCTCACCTGGACCCTAAACCGTCCCCGTCCCCTAACCCTAGCCCGAACCCTAACCCTAACCCTTCCCCGAAGCGTGACCCTCACCCGTCCCCTAATCCTAACCCGTACGCTGACACTAACCCGCGCCCTCACACGTACGCTCCCCGTAAAGCGTTGTCGTACCCTCACCTGGACCCTAAACGGTCCCCGTCCCCTAACCCTAACCCTAGCCCGAACCCTAACCCTAACCCTTCCCCGAAGCCTGACCCTCACCCGTCCCCTAATCCTAACCCGTACGCTGACGCTAACCCGCTCCCTCACACGTACGCTCCCCCTAAAGCGTTGTCGTACCCTCACCTGGACCCTAAACCGTCCCCGTCCCCTAACCCTAACCCTAGCCCGAACCCTAACCCTAACCCTTCCCCGAAGCCTGACCCTCACCCGTCCCCTAATCCTAACCCGTACGCTGACACTAACCCGCGCCCTCACACGTACGCTCCCCCTAAAGCGTTGTCGTACCCTCACCTGGACCCTAAACCATCCCCGTCCCCTAACCCTAAACCTATCCCGAACCCTAACCCTAACCCTTCCCCGAAGCCTGACCCTCACCCGTCCCCTAATCCTAACCGTACGCTGACACTAACCCGCGCCATCACACGTACACTCCCCCTAATGCGTTGTCGTACCCTCACCTGGACCCTAAACCGTCCCCGTCCCCTAACCCTAACCCTAGCCCGAACCCTAACCCTAACCCTTCCCCGAAGCGTGACCCTCATCCGTCCCCTAATCCTAACCCGTACGCTGACACTAACCCGCGCCCTCACACGTACGCTCCCCCTAAAGCGTTGTCGTACCCTCACCTGGACCCTAAACGGTCCCCGTCCCCTAACCCTAACCCTAGCCCGAACCCTAACCCTAACCCTTCCCCGAAGCCTGACCCTCACCCTTCCCCTAATCCTAACCCGTACGCTGACGCTATCCCGCGCCCTCACACGTACGCTCCCCCTAAAGCGTTGTCGTACCTTCACCTGGACCCTAAACCGTCCCCGTCCCCTAACCCTAACCCTAGCCCGAACCCTAAACCTAACTCTTCCCCGAAGCCTGACCCTCACCAGTCCCCTAATCCTAACCCGTACGCTGACACTAACCCGCGCCCTCACACGAACGCTCCCCCTAAAGCATTGTCGTACCCTCACCTGGACCCTAAACTGTCCCCGTCCCCTAACCATAACCCTAGCCCGAACCCTAATCCTAACCCTTCCCCGAAGCCTGACCCTCACCCGTCCCCTAATCCTAACCCGTACGCTTACACTAACCCGTGCCCTCACACGTACGCTCCCCCTAAAGCGTTGTCGTACCCTCACCTGGACCCTAAACCGTCCCCGTCCCCTAACCCTAACCCTATCCCGAACCCTAACCCTAACCCTTCCCCGAAGCCTGACCCTCACCCGTCCCCTAATCCTAACCCGTACGCAGACACTAACCCGCGCCATCACACGTACACTCCCCCTAAAGCGTTGTCGTACCCTCACCTGGACCCTAAACAGTCCCCGTCCCCTAACCCTAACCCTAGCCCGAACCCTAACCCTAACACTTCCCCGAAGCGTGACCCTCACCCGTCCCCTAATCCTAACCCGTACGCTGACACTAACCCGCGCCCTCACACGTACGCTCCCCCTAAAGCGTTGTCGTACCCTCACATGGACCCTAAACCGTCCCCGTCCCCTAACCCTAGCCCGAACCCTAACCCTAACCCTTCCCCGAAGCGTGACCCTCACCCGTCCCCTAATCCTAACCCGTACGCTGACACTAACCCGCGCCCTCACACGTACGCTCCCCGTAAAGCGTTGTCGTACCCTCACCTGGACCCTAAACGGTCCCCGTCCCCTAACCCTAACCCTAGCCCAAACCCTAACCCTAACCCTTCCCCGAAGCCTGACCCTCACCCGTCCCCTAATCCTAACCCGTACGCTGACGCTAACCCGCTCCCTCACACGTACGCTCCCCCTAAAGCGTTGTCGTACCCTCACCTGGACCCTAAACCGTCCCCGTCCCCTAACCCTAACCCTAGCCCGAACCCTAACCCTAACCCTTCCCCGAAGCCTGACCCTCACCCGTCCCCTAATCCTAACCCGTACGCTGACACTAACCCGCGCCCTCACACGTACGCTCCCCCTAAAGCGTTGTCGTACCCTCACCTGGACCCTAAACCATCCCCGTCCCCTAACCCTAAACCTATCCCGAACCCTAACCCTAACCCTTCCCCGAAGCCTGACCCTCACCCGTCCCCTAATCCTAACCCGTACGCTGACACTAACCCACGCCATCACACGTACACTCCCCCTAAAGCGTTGTCGTACCCTCACCTGGACCCTAAACCGTCCCCGTCCCCTAACCCTAACCCTAGCCCGAACCCTAACCCTAACCCTTCCCCGAAGCGTGACCCTCACCCGTACCCTAATCCTAACCCGTACGCTGACACTAACCCGCGCCCTCACACGTACGCTCCCCCTAAAGCGTTGTCGTACCCTCACCTGGACCCTAAACGGTCCCCGTCCCCTAACCCTAGCCCTAGCCCGAACCCTAACCCTAACCCTTCCCCGAAGCCTGACCCTCACCCGTCCCCTAATCCTAACCCGTACGCTGACGCTAACCCGCGCCCTCACACGTACGCTCCCCCTAAAGCGTTGTCGTACCCTCACCTGGACCCTAAACCGTCCCCGTCCCCTAACCCTAACCCTAGCCCGAACCCTAACCCTAACCCTTCCCCGAAGCCTGACCCTCACCCGTCCCCTAATCCTAACACGTACGCTGACGCTAACCCGCGCCCTCACACGTACGCTCTCCCTAAAGCGTTGTCGTACCCTCATCTGGACCCTAAACCGTCCCCGTCCCCTAACCCTAACCCCAGCCCGAACCCTAACCCTAACCCTTCCCCGAAGCCTGAACCTCACCCGGACCCTAATCCTAACCCGTACGCTGACACTAACCCGCGCCCTCACACGAACGCTCCCCCTAAAGCGTTGTCGTACCCTCACCTGGACCCTAAACTGTCCCCGTCCCCTAACCATAACCCTAGCCCGAACCCTAATCCTAACCCTTCCCCGAAGCCTGACCCTCACCCGTCCCCTAATCCTAACCCGTACGCTTACACTAACCCGTGCCCTCACACGTACGCTCCCCCTAAAGCGTTGTCGTACCCTCACCTGGACCCTAAACCGTCCCCGTCCCCTAACCCTAACCCTATCCCGAACCCTAACCCTAACCCTTCCCCGAAGCCTGACCCTCACCCGTCCCCTAATCCTAACCCGTACACAGACACTAACCCGCGCCATCACACGTACACTCCCCCTAAAGCGTTGTCGTACCCTCACCTGGACCCTAAACAGTCCCCGTCCCCTAACCCTAACCCTAGCCCGAACCCTAACCCTAACCCTTCCCCGAAGCGTGACCCTCACCCGTCCCCTAATCCTAACCCGTACGCTGACACTAACCCGCGCCCTCACACGTACGCTCCCCCTAAAGCGTTGTCGTACCCTCACATGGACCCTAAACCGTCCCCGTCCCCTAACCCTATCCCTAGCCCGAACCCTAACCCTAACCCTTCCCCGAAGCCTGACCCTCACCCGTCCCCTAATCCTAACCCGTACGCTGACACTAAGCCGCGCCCTCACACGTACGCTCCCCCTAAAGCGTTGTCGTACCCTCACCTGGACCCTAAACCGTCCCCGTCCCCTAACCCTAGCCCGAACCCTAACCCTAACCCTTCCCCGAAGCGTGACCCTCACCCGTCCCCTAATCCTAACCCGTACGCTGACACTAACCCGCGCCCTCACACGTACGCTCCCCGTAAAGCGTTGTCGTACCCTCACCTGGACCCTAAACGGTCCCCGTCCCCTAACCCTAACCCTAGCCCGAACCCTAACCCTAACCCTTCCCCGAAGCCTGACCCTCACCCGTCCCCTAATCCTAACCCGTACGCTGACGCTAACCCGCTCCCTCACACGTACGCTCCCCCTAAAGCGTTGTCGTACCCTCACCTGGACCCTAAACCGTCCCCGTCCCCTAACCCTAACCCTAGCCCGAACCCTAACCCTAACCCTTCCCCGAAGCCTGACCCTCACCCGTCCCCTAATCCTAACCCGTACGCTGACACTAACCCGCGCCCTCACACGTACGCTCCCCCTAAAGCGTTGTCGTACCCTCACCTGGACCCTAAACCATCCCCGTCCCCTAACCCTAAACCTATCCCGAACCCTAACCCTAACCCTTCCCCGAAGCCTGACCCTCACCCGTCCCCTAATCCTAACCGTACGCTGACACTAACCCGCGCCATCACACGTACACTCCCCCTAATGCGTTGTCGTACCCTCACCTGGACCCTAAACCGTCCCCGTCCCCTAACCCTAACCCTAGCCCGAACCCTAACCCTAACCCTTCCCCGAAGCGTGACCCTCATCCGTCCCCTAATCCTAACCCGTACGCTGACACTAACCCGCGCCCTCACACGTACGCTCCCCCTAAAGCGTTGTCGTACCCTCACCTGGACCCTAAACGGTCCCCGTCCCCTAACCCTAACCCTAGCCCGAACCCTAACCCTAACCCTTCCCCGAAGCCTGACCCTCACCCTTCCCCTAATCCTAACCCGTACGCTGACGCTATCCCGCGCCCTCACACGTACGCTCCCCCTAAAGCGTTGTCGTACCTTCACCTGGACCCTAAACCGTCCCCGTCCCCTAACCCTAACCCTAGCCCGAACCCTAAACCTAACTCTTCCCCGAAGCCTGACCCTCACCAGTCCCCTAATCCTAACCCGTACGCTGACACTAACCCGCGCCCTCACACGAACGCTCCCCCTAAAGCATTGTCGTACCCTCACCTGGACCCTAAACTGTCCCCGTCCCCTAACCATAACCCTAGCCCGAACCCTAATCCTAACCCTTCCCCGAAGCCTGACCCTCACCCGTCCCCTAATCCTAACCCGTACGCTTACACTAACCCGTGCCCTCACACGTACGCTCCCCCTAAAGCGTTGTCGTACCCTCACCTGGACCCTAAACCGTCCCCGTCCCCTAACCCTAACCCTATCCCGAACCCTAACCCTAACCCTTCCCCGAAGCCTGACCCTCACCCGTCCCCTAATCCTAACCCGTACGCAGACACTAACCCGCGCCATCACACGTACACTCCCCCTAAAGCGTTGTCGTACCCTCACCTGGACCCTAAACAGTCCCCGTCCCCTAACCCTAACCCTAGCCCGAACCCTAACCCTAACACTTCCCCGAAGCGTGACCCTCACCCGTCCCCTAATCCTAACCCGTACGCTGACACTAACCCGCGCCCTCACACGTACGCTCCCCCTAAAGCGTTGTCGTACCCTCACATGGACCCTAAACCGTCCCCGTCCCCTAACCCTATCCCTAGCCCGAACCCTAACCCTAACCCTTCCCCGAAGCCTGACCCTCACCCGTCCACTAATCCTAACCCGTACGCTGACACTAAGCCACGCCCTCACACGTACGCTCCCCCTAAAGCGTTGTCGTACCCTCACCTGGACCCTAAACCGTCCCCGTCCCCTAACCCTAGCCCGAACCCTAACCCTAACCCTTCCCCGAAGCGTGACCCTCACCCGTCCCCTAATCCTAACCCGTACGCTGACACTAACCCGCGCCCTCACACGTACGCTCCCCGTAAAGCGTTGTCGTACCCTCACCTGGACCCTAAACGGTCCCCGTCCCCTAACCCTAACCCTAGCCCAAACCCTAACCCTAACCCTTCCCCGAAGCCTGACCCTCACCCGTCCCCTAATCCTAACCCGTACGCTGACGCTAACCCGCTCCCTCACACGTACGCTCCCCCTAAAGCGTTGTCGTACCCTCACCTGGACCCTAAACCGTCCCCGTCCCCTAACCCTAACCCTAGCCCGAACCCTAACCCTAACCCTTCCCCGAAGCCTGACCCTCACCCGTCCCCTAATCCTAACCCGTACGCTGACACTAACCCGCGCCCTCACACGTACGCTCCCCCTAAAGCGTTGTCGTACCCTCACCTGGACCCTAAACCGTCCCCGTCCCCTAACCCTAACCCTAGCCCGAACCCTAACCCTAACCCTTCCCCGAAGCCTGACCCTCACCCGTCCCCTAATCCTAACCCGTACACTGACACTAACCCGCGCCCTCACACGTACGCTCCCCCTAAAGCGTTGTCGTACCCTCACCTGGACCCTAAACCGTCCCCGTCCCCTAACCCTAACCCTAGCCCGAACCCTAACCCTAACCCTTCCCCGAAGCCTGACCCTCACCCGTCCCCTAATCCTAACCCGTACGCTGACACTAAGCCGCGCCCTCACACGTACGCTCCCCCTAAAGTGTTGTCGTACCCTCACCTGGACCCTAAACCGTCCCCGTCCCCTAACCCTAACCCTAGCCCGAACCCTAACCCTAACCCTTCCCCGAAGCCTGACCCTCACCCGTCCCCTAATCCTAACCCATACGCTGACACTAACCCGCGCCATCACACGTACACTCCCCCTAAAGCATTGTCGTACCCTCACCTAGACCCTAAACCGTCCCCGTCCCCTAACCCTAGCCCGAACCCTAACCCTAACCCTTCCCCGAAGCGTGACCCTCACCCGTCCCCTAATCCTAACCCGTACGCTGACACTAACCCACGCCCTCACACGTACGCTCCCCCTAAAGCGTTGTCGTACCCTCACCTGGACCCTAAACGGTCCCCGTCCCCTAACCCTAACCCTAGCCCGAACCCTAACCCTAACCCTTCCCCGAAGCCTGACCCTCACCCGTCCCCTAATCCTAACCCGTACGCTGACGCTAACCCGCTCCCTCACACGTACGCTCCCCCTAAAGCGTTGTCGTACCCTCACCTGGACCCTAAACCGTCCCCGTCCCCTAACCCTAACCCTAACCCGAACCCTAACCCTAACCCTTCCCCGAAGCCTGACCCTCACCCGTCCCCTAATCCTAACCCGTACGCTGACACTAACCCGCGCCCTCACACGTACGCTCCCCCTAAAGCGTTGTCGTACCCTCACCTGGACCCTAAACCATCCCCGTCCCCTAACCCTAAACCTATCCCGAACCCTAACCCTAACCCTTCCCCGAAGCCTGACCCTCACCCGTCCCCTAATCCTAACCCGTACGCTGACACTAACCCACGCCATCACACGTACACTCCCCCTAAAGCGTTGTCGTACCCTCACCTGGACCCTAAACCGTCCCCGTCCCCTAACCCTAACCCTAGCCCGAACCCTAAGCCTAACCCTTCCCCGAAGCGTGACCCTCACCCGTACCCTAATCCTAACCCGTACGCTGACACTAACCCGCGCCCTCACACGTACGCTCCCCCTAAAGCGTTGTCGTACCCTCACCTGGACCCTAAACGGTCCCCGTCCCCTAACCCTAGCCCTAGCCCGAACCCTAACCCTAACCCTTCCCCGAAGCCTGACCCTCACCCGTCCCCTAATCCTAACCCGTACGCTGACGCTAACCCGCGCCCTCACACGTACGCTCCCCCTAAAGCGTTGTCGTACCCTCACCTGGACCCTAAACCGTCCCCGTCCCCTAACCCTAACCCTAGCCCGAACCCTAACCCTAACCCTTCCCCGAAGCCTGACCCTCACCCGTCCCCTAATCCTAACACGTACGCTGACGCTAACCCGCGCCCTCACACGTACGCTCTCCCTAAAGCGTTGTCGTACCCTCATCTGGACCCTAAACCGTCCCCGTCCCCTAACCCTAAACCCAGCCCGAACCCTAACCCTAACCCTTCCCCGAAGCCTGACCCTCACCCGTCCCCTAATCCTAACCCGTACGCTGACACTAACCCGCGCCCTCACACGAACGCTCCCCCTAAAGCGTTGTCGTACCCTCACCTGGACCCTAAACTGTCCCCGTACCCTAACCATAACCCTAGCCCGAACCCTAATCCTAACCCTTCCCCGAAGCCTGACCCTCACCCGTCCCCTAATCCTAACCCGTACGCTTACACTAACCCGTGCCCTCACACGTACGCTCCCCCTAAAGCGTTGTCGTACCCTCACCTGGACCCTAAACCGTCCCCGTCCCCTAACCCTAACCCTATCCCGAACCCTAACCCTAACCCTTCCCCGAAGCCTGACCCTCACCCGTCCCCTAATCCTAACCCGTACGCAGACACTAACCCGCGCCATCACACGTACACTCCCCCTAAAGCGTTGTCGTACCCTCACCTGGACCCTAAACAGTCCCCGTCCCCTAACCCTAACCCTAGCCCGAACCCTAACCCTAACCCTTCCCCGAAGCGTGACCCTCACCGGTCCCCTAATCCTAACCCGTACGCTGACACTAACCCGCGCCCTCACACGTACGCTCCCCCTAAAGCGTTGTCGTACCCTCACATGGACCCTAAACCGTCCCCGTCCCCTAACCCTATCCCTAGCCCGAACCCTAACCCTAACCCTTCCCCGAAGCCTGACCCTCACCCGTCCCCTAATCCTAACCCGTACGCTGACACTAAGCCGCGCCCTCACACGTACGCTCCCCCTAAAGCGTTGTCGTACCCTCACCTGGACCCTAAACCGTCCCCGTCCCCTAACCCTAGCCCGAACCCTAACCCTAACCCTTCCCCGAAGCGTGACCCTCACCCGTCCCCTAATCCTAACCCGTACGCTGACACTAACCCGCGCCCTCACACGTACGCTCCCCGTAAAGCGTTGTCGTACCCTCACCTGGACCCTAAACGGTCCCCGTCCCCTAACCCTAACCCTAGCCCGAACCCTAACCCTAACCCTTCCCCGAAGCCTGACCCTCACCCGTCCCCTAATCCTAACACGTACGCTGACGCTAATCCGCTCCCTCACACGTACGCTCCCCCTAAAGCGTTGTCGTACCCTCACCTGGACCCTAAACCGTCCCCGTCCCCTAACCCTAACCCTAGCCCGAACCCTAACCCTAACCCTTCCCCGAAGCCTGACCCTCACCCGTCCCCTAATCCTAACCCGTACGCTGACACTAACCCGCGCCCTCACACGTACGCTCCCCCTAAAGCGTTGTCGTACCCTCACCTGGACCCTAAACCATCCCCGTCCCCTAACCCTAAACCTATCCCGAACCCTAACCCTAACCCTTCCCCGAAGCCTGACCCTCACCCGTCCCCTAATCCTAACCCGTACGCTGACACTAACCCGCGCCATCACACGTACACTCCCCCTAATGCGTTGTCGTACCCTCACCTGGACCCTAAACCGTCCCCGTCCCCTAACCCTAACCCTAGCCCGAACCCTAACCCTAACCCTTCCCCGAAGCGTGACCCTCATCCGTCCCCTAATCCTAACCCGTACGCTGACACTAACCCGCGCCCTCACACGTACGCTCCCCCTAAAGCGTTGTCGTACCCTCACCTGGACCCTAAACGGTCCCCGTCCCCTAACCCTAACCCTAGCCCGAACCCTAACCCTAACCCTTCCCTGAAGCCTGACCCTCACCCTTCCCCTAATCCTAACCCGTACGCTGACGCTATCCCGCGCCCTCACACGTACGCTCCCCCTAAAGCGTTGTCGTACCTTCACCTGGACCCTAAACCGTCCCCGTCCCCTAACCCTAACCCTAGCCCGAACCCTAACCCTAACTCTTCCCCGAAGCCTGACCCTCACCCGTCCCCTAATCCTAACCCGTACGCTGACACTAACCCGCGCCCTCACACGAACGCTCCCCCTAAAGCGTTGTCGTACCCTCACCTGGACCCTAAACTGTCCCCGTCCCCTAACCATAACCCTAGCCCGAACCCTAATCCTAACCCTTCCCCGAAGCCTGACCCTCACCCGTCCCCTAATCCTAACCCGTACGCTTACACTAACCCGTGCCCTCACACGTACGCTCCCCCTAAAGCGTTGTCGTACCCTCACCTGGACCCTAAACCGTCCCCGTCCCCTAACCCTAACCCTATCCCGAACCCTAACCCTAACCCTTCCCCGAAGCCTGACCCTCACCCGTCCCCTAATCCTAACCCGTACGCAGACACTAACCCGCGCCATCACACGTACACTCCCCCTAAAGCGTTGTCGTACCCTCACCTGGACCCTAAACAGTCCCCGTCCCCTAACCCTAACCCTAGCCCGAACCCTAACCCTAACACTTCCCCGAAGCGTGACCCTCACCCGTCCCCTAATCCTAACCCGTACGCTGACACTAACCCGCGCCCTCACACGTACGCTCCCCCTAAAGCGTTGTCGTACCCTCACATGGACCCTAAACCGTCCCCGTCCCCTAACCCTAACCCTAGCCCGAACCCTAACCCTAACCGTTCCCCGAAGCCTGACCCTCACCCGTCCCCTAATCCTAACCCGTACGCTGACACTAACCCGCGCCCTCACACGTACGCTCCCCCTAAAGCGTTGTCGTACCCTCACCTGGACCCTAAACCGTCCCCGTCCCCTAACCCTAGCTCGAACCCTAACCCTAACCCTAACCCTTCCCCGAAGCCTGACCCTCACCCGTCCCCTAATCCTAACCCGTACGCTGACACTAACCCGCGCCCTCACACGTACGCTCCCCCTAAAGCGTTGTCGTACCCTCACCTGGACCCTAAACCGTCCCCGTCCCCTAACCCTAACCCTAGCCCGAACCCTAACCCTAACCCTTCCCCGAAGCCTGACCCTCACCCGTCCCCTAATCCTAACCCGTACGCTGACACTAACCCGCGCCCTCACACGTACGCTCCCCCTAAAGCGTTGTCGTACCCTCACCTGGATCCTAAACCGTCCCCGTCCCCTAACCCTAACCCTAGCCCGAACCCTAACCCTAACCCTTCCCCGAAGCCTGACCCTCACCCGTCCCCTAATCCTAACCCGTACGCTGACACTAAGCCGCGCCCTCACACGTACGCTCCCCCTAAAGCGTTGTCGTACCCTCACCTGGACCCTAAACCGTCCCCGTCCCCTAACCCTAACCCTAGCCCGAACCCTAACCCTAACCCTTCCCCGAAGCCTGACCCTCACCCGTCCCCTAATCCTAACCCGTACGCTGACACTAACCCGCGCCATCACACGTACACTCCCCCTAAAGCGTTGTCGTACCCTCACCTGGACCCTAAACCGTCCCCGTCCCCTAACCCTAGCCCGAACCCTAACCCTAACCCTTCCCCGAAGCGTGACCCTCACCCGTCCCCTAATCCTAACCCGTACGCTGACACTAACCCGCGCCCTCACACGTACGCTCCCCCTAAAGCGTTGTCGTACCCTCACCTGGACCCTAAACGGTCCCCGTCCCCTAACCCTAAACCTAGCCCGAACCCTAACCCTAACCCTTCCCCGAAGCCTGACCCTCACCCGTCCCCTAATCCTAACCCGTACGCTGACGCTAAACCGCTCCCTCACACGTACGCTCCCCCTAAAGCGTTGTCGTACCCTCACCTGGACCCTAAACCGTCCCCGTCCCCTAACCCTAACCCCAGCCCGAACCCTAACCCTAACCCTTCCCCGAAGCCTGACCCTCACCCGTCCCCTAATCCTAACCCGTACGCTGACACTAACCCGCGCCCTCACACGTACGCTCCCCCTAAAGCGTTGTCGTACCCTCACCTGGACCCTAAACCATCCCCGTCCCCTAACCCTAAACCTATCCCGAACCCTAACCCTAACCCTTCCCCGAAGCCTGACCCTCACCCGTCCCCTAATCCTAACCCGTACGCTGACACTAACCCGCGCCATCACACGTACACTCCCCCTAAAGCGTTGTCGTACCCTCACCTGGACCCTAAACCGTCCCCGTCCCCTAACCCTAACCCTAGCCCGAACCCTAACCCTAACCCTTCCCCGAAGCGTGACCCTCACCCGTCCCCTAATCCTAACCCGTACGCTGACACTAACCCGCGCCCTCACACGTACGCTCCCCCTAAAGCGTTGTCGTACCCTCACCTGGACCCTAAACGGTCCCCGTCCCCTAACCCTAACCCTAGCCCGAACCCCAACCCTAACCCTTCCCCGAAGCCTGACCCTCACCCGTCCCCTAATCCTAACCCGTACGCTGACGCTAACCCGCGCCCTCACACGTACGCTCCCCCTAAAGCGTTGTCGTACCCTCACCTGGACCCTAAACCGTCCCCGTCCCCTAACCCTAACCCTAGCCCGAACCCTAACCCTAACCCTTCCCCGAAGCCTGACCCTCACCCGTCCCCTAATCCTAACCCGTACGCTGACACTAACCCGCGCCCTCACACGAACGCTCCCCCTAAAGCGTTGTTGTACCCTCACCTGGACCCTAAACTGTCCCCGTCCCCTAACCATAACCCTAGCCCGAACCCTAATCCTAACCCTTCCCCGAAGCCTGACCCTCACCCGTCCACTAATCCTAACCCGTACGCTGACACTAAGCCGCGCCCTCACACGTACGCTCCCCCTAAAGCGTTGTCGTACCCTCACCTGGACCCTAAACCGTCCCCGTCCCCTAACCCTAGCCCGAACCCTAACCCTAACCCTTCCCCGAAGCGTGACCCTCACCCGTCCCCTAATCCTAACCCGTACGCTGACACTAACCCGCGCCCTCACACGTACGCTCCCCGTAAAGCGTTGTCGTACCCTCACCTGGACCCTAAACGGTCCCCGTCCCCTAACCCTAACCCTAGCCCAAACCCTAACCCTAACCCTTCCCCGAAGCCTGACCCTCACCCGTCCCCTAATCCTAACCCGTACGCTGACGCTAACCCGCTCCCTCACACGTACGCTCCCCCTAAAGCGTTGTCGTACCCTCACCTGGACCCTAAACCGTCCCCGTCCCCTAACCCTAACCCTAGCCCGAACCCTAACCCTAACCCTTCCCCGAAGCCTGACCCTCACCCGTCCCCTAATCCTAACCCGTACGCTGACACTAACCCGCGCCCTCACACGTACGCTCCCCCTAAAGCGTTGTCGTACCCTCACCTGGACCCTAAACCATCCCCGTCCCCTAACCCTAAACCTATCCCGAACCCTAACCCTAACCCTTCCCCGAAGCCTGACCCTCACCCGTCCCCTAATCCTAACCCGTACGCTGACGCTAACCCGCGCCCTCACACGAACGCTCCCCCTAAAGCGTTGTCGTACCCTCACCTGGACCCTAAACTGTCCCCGTCCCCTAACCATAACCCTAGCCCGAACCCTAATCCTAACCCTTCCCCGAAGCCTGACCCTCACCCGTCCCCTAATCCTAACCCGTACGCTTACACTAACCCGTGCCCTCACACGTACGCTCCCCCTAAAGCGTTGTCGTACCCTCACCTGGACCCTAAACCGTCCCCGTCCCCTAACCCTAACCCTATCCCGAACCCTAACCCTAACCCTTCCCCGAAGCCTGACCCTCACCCGTCCCCTAATCCTAACCCGTACGCAGACACTAACCCGCGCCATCACACGTACACTCCCCCTAAAGCGTTGTCGTACCCTCACCTGGACCCTAAACAGTCCCCGTCCCTTAACGCTAACCCTAGCCCGAACCCTAACCCTAACACTTCCCCGAAGCGTGACCCTCACCCGTCCCCTAATCCTAACCCGTACGCTGACACTAACCCACGCCCTCACACGTACGCTCCCCCTAAAGCGTTGTCGTACCCTCACATGGACCCTAAACCGTCCCCGTCCCCTAACCCTATCCCTAGCCCGAACGCTAACCCTAACCCTTCCCCGAAGCCTGACCCTCACCCGTCCCCTAATCCTAACCCGTACGCTGACACTAACCCGCGCCCTCACACGTACGCTCCACCTAAAGCGTTGTCGTTCCCTCACCTGGACCCTAAACCGTCCCCGTCCCCTAACCCTAACCCTAGCCCGAACCCTAACCCTAACCCTTCCCCGAAGCCTGACCCTCACCCGTCCCCTAATCCTAACCCGTACGCTGACACTAACCCGTACCCTCACACGTACGCACCCCCTAAAGCGTTGTCGTACCCTCACCTGGACCCTAAACCGTCCCCGTCCCCTAACCCTAACCTTAGCCCGAACCCTAACCCTAACCCTTCCCCGAAGCCTGACCCTCACCCGTCCCCTAATCCTAACCCGTACGCTGACACTAACCCGCGCCCTCACACGTACGCTCCCCCTAAAGCGTTGTCGTACCCTCACCTGGACCCTAAACCGTCCCCGTCCCCTAACCCTAACCCTAGCCCGAACCCTAACCCTAACTGTTCCCCGAAGCCTGACCCTCACCCGTCCCCTAATCCTAACCCGTACGCTGACACTAACCCGCGCCCTCACACGTACGCTCCCCCTAAAGCGTTGTCGTACCCTCACCTGGACCCTAAACCGTCCCCGTCCCATAAACCTAACCCTAGCCCGAACCCTAACTCTAACCCTTCCCCGAAGCCTGACCCTCACCCGTCCCCTAATCCTAACCCGTACGCTGACACTAACCCGCGCCCTCACACGTACGCTCCCCCTAAAGCGTTGTCGTACCCTCACCTGGACCCTAAACCGTCCCCGTCCCCTAACCCTAACCCTAGCCCGAACCCTAACCCTAACACTTCCCCGAAGCCTGACCCTCACCCGTCCCCTAATCCTAACCCGTACGCTGACACTAACCCGCGCCATCACACGTACACTCCCCCTAAAGCGTTGTCGTACCCTCACCTGGACCCTAAACAGTCCCCGTCCCCTAACCCTAGCCCGAACCCTAACCCTAACCCTTCCCCGAAGCGTGACCCTCACCCGTCCCCTAATCCTAACCCGTACGCTGACACTAACCCGCGCCCTCACACGTACGCTCCCCCTAAAGCGTTGTCGTACCCTCACCTGGACCCTAAACGGTCCCCGTCCCCTAACCCTAACCCTAGCCCGAACCATAACCCTAACCCTTCCCCGAAGCCTGACCCTCACCCGTCCCCTAATCCTAACCCGTACGCTGACGCTAACCCGCTCCCTCACACGTACGCTCCCCCTAAAGCGTTGTCGTACCCTCACCTGGACCCTAAACGGTCCCCGTCCCCTAACCCTAACCCTAGCCCGAACCCTAACCCTAACCCTTCCCCGAAGCCTGACCCTCACCCGTCCCCTAATCCTAACCCGTACGCTGACACTAACCCGCGCCCTCACACGTACGCTCCCCCTAAAGCGTTGTCGTACCCTCACCTGGACCCTAAACCATCCCCGTCCCCTAACCCTAAACCTATCCCGAACCCTAACCCTAACCCTTCCCCGAAGCCTGACCCTCACCCGTCCCCTAATCCTAACCCGTACGCTGACGCTAACCCGCGCCCTCACACGTACGCTCCCCCTAAAGCGTTGTCGTACCCTCACCTGGACCCTAAACCGTCCCCGTCCCCTAACCCTAACCCTAGCCCGAACCCTAACCCTAACCCTTCCCCGAAGCCTGACCCTCACCCGTCCCCTAATCCTAACCCGTACGCTGACACTAACCCGTGCCCTCACACGAACGCTCCCCCTAAAGCGTTGTCGTACCCTCACCTGGACCCTAAACAGTCCCCGTCCCCTAACCATAACCCTAGCCCGAACCCTAATCCTAACCCTTCCCCGAAGCCTGACCCTCACCCGTCCCCTAATCCTAACCCGTACGCTTACACTAACCCGTGCCCTCACACGTACGCTCCCCATAAAGCGTTGTCGTACCCTCACCTGGACCCTAAACCGTCCCCGTCCCCTAACCCTAACCCTATCCCGAACCCTAACCCTAACCATTCCCCGAAGCCTGACCCTCACCCGTCCCCTAATCCTAACCCGTACGCAGACACTAACCCGCGCCATCACACGTACACTCCCCCTAAAGCGTTGTCGTACCCTCACCTGGACCCTAAACAGTCCCCGTCCCCTAACCCTAACCCTAGCCCGAACCCTAACCCTAACACTTCCCCGAAGCGTGACCCTCACCCGTCCCCTAATCCTAACCCGTACGCTGACACTAACCCGCGCCCTCACACGTACGCTCCCCCTAAAGCGTTGTCGTACCCTCACATGGACCCTAAACCGTCCCCGTCCCCTAACCCTATCCCTAGCCCGAACGCTAACCCTAACCCTTCCCCGAAGCCTGACCCTCACCCGTCCCCTAATCCTAACCCGTACGCTGACACTAACCCGCGCCCTCACACGTACGCTCCACCTAAAGCGTTGTCGTACCCTCACCTGGACCCTAAACCGTCCCCGTCCCCTAACCCTAACCCTAGCCCGAACCCTAACCCTAACCCTTCCCCGAAGCCTGACCCTCACCCGTCCCCTAATCCTAACCCGTACGCTGACACTAACCCGTGCCCTCACACGTACGCACCCCCTAAAGCGTTGTCGTACCCTCACCTGGACCCTAAACCGTCCCCGTCCCCTAACCCTAACCTTAGCCCGAACCCTAACCCTAACCCTTCCCCGAAGCCTGACCCTCACCCGTCCCCTAATCCTAACCCGTACGCTGACACTAACCCGCGCCCTCACACGTACGCTCCCCCTAAAGCGTTGTCGTACCCTCACCTGGACCCTAAACCGTCCCCGTCCCCTAACCCTAACCCTAGCCCGAACCCTAACCCTAACCGTTCCCCGAAGCCTGACCCTCACCCGTCCCCTAATCCTAACCCGTACGCTGACACTAACCCGCGCCCTCACACGTACGCTCCCCCTAAAGCGTTGTCGTACCCTCACCTGGACCCTAAACCGTCCCCGTCCCCTAACCCTAGCCCGAACCCTAACCCTAACCCTAACCCTTCCCCGAAGCCTGACCCTCACCCGTCCCCTAATCCTAACCCGTACGCTGACACTAACCCGCGCCCTCACACGTACGCTCCCCCTAAAGCGTTGTCGTACCCTCACCTGGACCCTAAACCGTCCCCGTCCCCTAACCCTAACCCTAGCCCGAACCCTAACCCTAACCCTTCCCCGAAGCCTGACCCTCACCCGTCCCCTAATCCTAACCCGTACGCTGACACTAACCCGCGCCCTCACACGTACGCTCCCCCTAAAGCGTTGTCGTACCCTCACCTGGATCCTAAACCGTCCCCGTCCCCTAACCCTAACCCTAGCCCGAACCCTAACCCTAACCCTTCCCCGAAGCCTGACCCTCACCCGTCCCCTAATCCTAACCCGTACGCTGACACTAAGCCGCGCCCTCACACGTACGCTCCCCCTAAAGCGTTGTCGTACCCTCACCTGGACCCTAAACCGTCCCCGTCCCCTAACCCTAACCCTAGCCCGAACCCTAACCCTAACCCTTCCCCGAAGCCTGACCCTCACCCGTCCCCTAATCCTAACCCGTACGCTGACACTAACCCGCGCCATCACACGTACACTCCCCCTAAAGCGTTGTCGTACCCTCACCTGGACCCTAAACCGTCCCCGTCCCCTAACCCTAGCCCGAACCCTAACCCTAACCCTTCCCCGAAGCGTGACCCTCACCCGTCCCCTAATCCTAACCCGTACGCTGACACTAACCCGCGCCCTCACACGTACGCTCCCCCTAAAGCGTTGTCGTACCCTCACCTGGACCCTAAACGGTCCCCGTCCCCTAACCCTAAACCTAGCCCGAACCCTAACCCTAACCCTTCCCCGAAGCCTGACCCTCACCCGTCCCCTAATCCTAACCCGTACGCTGACGCTAAACCGCTCCCTCACACGTACGCTCCCCCTAAAGCGTTGTCGTACCCTCACCTGGACCCTAAACCGTCCCCGTCCCCTAACCCTAACCCCAGCCCGAACCCTAACCCTAACCCTTCCCCGAAGCCTGACCCTCACCCGTCCCCTAATCCTAACCCGTACGCTGACACTAACCCGCGCCCTCACACGTACGCTCCCCCTAAAGCGTTGTCGTACCCTCACCTGGACCCTAAACCATCCCCGTCCCCTAACCCTAAACCTATCCCGAACCCTAACCCTAACCCTTCCCCGAAGCCTGACCCTCACCCGTCCCCTAATCCTAACCCGTACGCTGACACTAACCCGCGCCATCACACGTACACTCCCCCTAAAGCGTTGTCGTACCCTCACCTGGACCCTAAACCGTCCCCGTCCCCTAACCCTAACCCTAGCCCGAACCCTAACCCTAACCCTTCCCCGAAGCGTGACCCTCACCCGTCCCCTAATCCTAACCCGTACGCTGACACTAACCCGCGCCCTCACACGTACGCTCCCCCTAAAGCGTTGTCGTACCCTCACCTGGACCCTAAACGGTCCCCGTCCCCTAACCCTAACCCTAGCCCGAACCCCAACCCTAACCCTTCCCCGAAGCCTGACCCTCACCCGTCCCCTAATCCTAACCCGTACGCTGACGCTAACCCGCGCCCTCACACGTACGCTCCCCCTAAAGCGTTGTCGTACCCTCACCTGGACCCTAAACCGTCCCCGTCCCCTAACCCTAACCCTAGCCCGAACCCTAACCCTAACCCTTCCCCGAAGCCTGACCCTCACCCGTCCCCTAATCCTAACCCGTACGCTGACACTAACCCGCGCCCTCACACGAACGCTCCCCCTAAAGCGTTGTTGTACCCTCACCTGGACCCTAAACTGTCCCCGTCCCCTAACCATAACCCTAGCCCGAACCCTAATCCTAACCCTTCCCCGAAGCCTGACCCTCACCCGTCCCCTAATCCTAACCCGTACGCTTACACTAACCCGTGCCCTCACACGTACGCTCCCCCTTAAGCGTTGTCGTACCCTCACCTGGACCCTAAACCGTCCCCGTCCCCTAACCCTAACCCTATCCCGAACCCTAACCCTAACCCTTCCCCGAAGCCTGACCCTCACCCGTCCCCTAATCCTAACCCGTACGCTGACACTAACCCGCGCCATCACACGTACACTCCCCCTAATGCGTTGTCGTACCCTCACCTGGACCCTAAACCGTCCCCGTCCCCTAACCCTAACCCTAGCCCGAACCCTAACCCTAACCCTTCCCCGAAGCGTGACCCTCATCCGTCCCCTAATCCTAACCCGTACGCTGACACTAACCCGCGCCCTCACACGTACGCTCCCCCTAAAGCGTTGTCGTACCCTCACCTGGACCCTAAACGGTCCCCGTCCCCTAACCCTAACCCTAGCCCGAACCCTAACCCTAACCCTTCCCCGAAGCCTGACCCTCACCCTTCCCCTAATCCTAACCCGTACGCTGACGCTATCCCGCGCCCTCACACGTACGCTCCCCCTAAAGCGTTGTCGTACCCTCACCTGGACCCTAAACCGTCCCCGTCCCCTAACCCTAACCCTAGCCCGAACCCTAACCCTAACTCTTCCCCGAAGCCTGACCCTCACCCGTCCCCTAATCCTAACCCGTACGCTGACACTAACCCGCGCCCTCACACGAACGCTCCCCCTAAAGCGTTGTCGTACCCTCACCTGGACCCTAAACTGTCCCCGTCCCCTAACCATAACCCTAGCCCGAACCCTAATCCTAACCCTTCCCCGAAGCCTGACCCTCACCCGTCCCCTAATCCTAACCCGTACGCTTACACTAACCCGTGCCCTCACACGTACGCTCCCCCTAAAGCGTTGTCGTACCCTCACCTGGACCCTAAACCGTCCCCGTCCCCTAACCCTAACCCTATCCCGAACCCTAACCCTAACCCTTCCCCGAAGCCTGACCCTCACCCGTCCCCTAATCCTAACCCGTACGCAGACACTAACCCGCGCCATCACACGTACACTCCCCCTAAAGCGTTGTCGTACCCTCACCTGGACCCTAAACAGTCCCCGTCCCCTAACCCTAACCCTAGCCCGAACCCTAACCCTAACACTTCCCCGAAGCGTGACCCTCACCCGTCCCCTAATCCTAACCCGTACGCTGACACTAACCCGCGCCCTCACACGTACGCTCCCCCTAAAGCGTTGTCGTACCCTCACATGGACCCTAAACCGTCCCCGTCCCCTAACCCTATCCCTAGCCCGAACCCTAACCCTAACCCTTCCCCGAAGCCTGACCCTCACCCGTCCACTAATCCTAACCCGTACGCTGACACTAAGCCGCGCCCTCACACGTACGCTCCCCCTAAAGCGTTGTCGTACCCTCACCTGGACCCTAAACCGTCCCCGTCCCCTAACCCTAGCCCGAACCCTAACCCTAACCCTTCCCCGAAGCGTGACCCTCACCCGTCCCCTAATCCTAACCCGTACGCTGACACTAACCCGCGCCCTCACACGTACGCTCCCCGTAAAGCGTTGTCGTACCCTCACCTGGACCCTAAACGGTCCCCGTCCCCTAACCCTAACCCTAGCCCAAACCCTAACCCTAACCCTTCCCCGAAGCCTGACCCTCACCCGTCCCCTAATCCTAACCCGTACGCTGACGCTAACCCGCTCCCTCACACGTACGCTCCCCCTAAAGCGTTGTCGTACCCTCACCTGGACCCTAAACCGTCCCCGTCCCCTAACCCTAACCCTAGCCCGAACCCTAACCCTAACCCTTCCCCGAAGCCTGACCCTCACCCGTCCCCTAATCCTAACCCGTACGCTGACACTAACCCGCGCCCTCACACGTACGCTCCCCCTAAAGCGTTGTCGTACCCTCACCTGGACCCTAAACCATCCCCGTCCCCTAACCCTAAACCTATCCCGAACCCTAACCCTAACCCTTCCCCGAAGCCTGACCCTCACCCGTCCCCTAATCCTAACCCGTACGCTGACGCTAACCCGCGCCCTCACACGAACGCTCCCCCTAAAGCGTTGTCGTACCCTCACCTGGACCCTAAACTGTCCCCGTCCCCTAACCATAACCCTAGCCCGAACCCTAATCCTAACCCTTCCCCGAAGCCTGACCCTCACCCGTCCCCTAATCCTAACCCGTACGCTTACACTAACCCGTGCCCTCACACGTACGCTCCCCCTAAAGCGTTGTCGTACCCTCACCTGGACCCTAAACCGTCCCCGTCCCCTAACCCTAACCCTATCCCGAACCCTAACCCTAACCCTTCCCCGAAGCCTGACCCTCACCCGTCCCCTAATCCTAACCCGTACGCAGACACTAACCCGCGCCATCACACGTACACTCCCCCTAAAGCGTTGTCGTACCCTCACCTGGACCCTAAACAGTCCCCGTCCCTTAACGCTAACCCTAGCCCGAACCCTAACCCTAACCCTTCCCCGAAGCGTGACCCTCACCCGTCCCCTAATCCTAACCCGTACGCTGACACTAACCCACGCCCTCACACGTACGCTCCCCCTAAAGCGTTGTCGTACCCTCACATGGACCCTAAACCGTCCCCGTCCCCTAACCCTATCCCTAGCCCGAACGCTAACCCTAACCCTTCCCCGAAGCCTGACCCTCACCCGTCCCCTAATCCTAACCCGTACGCTGACACTAACCCGCGCCCTCACACGTACGCTCCACCTAAAGCGTTGTCGTTCCCTCACCTGGACCCTAAACCGTCCCCGTCCCCTAACCCTAACCCTAGCCCGAACCCTAACCCTAACCCTTCCCCGAAGCCTGACCCTCACCCGTCCCCTAATCCTAACCCGTACGCTGACAGTAACCCGTACCCTCACACGTACGCACCCCCTAAAGCGTTGTCGTACCCTCACCTGGACCCTAAACCGTCCCCGTCCCCTAACCCTAACCTTAGCCCGAACCCTAACCCTAACCCTTCCCCGAAGCCTGACCCTCACCCGTCCCCTAATCCTAACCCGTACGCTGACACTAACCCGCGCCCTCACACGTACGCTCCCCCTAAAGCGTTGTCGTACCCTCACCTGGACCCTAAACCGTCCCCGTCCCCTAACCCTAACCCTAGCCCGAACCCTAACCCTAACTGTTCCCCGAAGCCTGACCCTCACCCGTCCCCTAATCCTAACCCGTACGCTGACACTAACCCGCGCCCTCACACGTACGCTCCCCCTAAAGCGTTGTCGTACCCTCACCTGGACCCTAAACCGTCCCCGTCCCATAAACCTAACCCTAGCCCGAACCCTAACTCTAACCCTTCCCCGAAGCCTGACCCTCACCCGTCCCCTAATCCTAACCCGTACGCTGACACTAACCCGCGCCCTCACACGTACGCTCCCCCTAAAGCGTTGTCGTACCCTCACCTGGACCCTAAACCGTCCCCGTCCCCTAACCCTAACCCTAGCCCGAACCCTAACCCTAACACTTCCCCGAAGCCTGACCCTCACCCGTCCCCTAATCCTAACCCGTACGCTGACACTAACCCGCGCCATCACACGTACACTCCCCCTAAAGCGTTGTCGTACCCTCACCTGGACCCTAAACAGTCCCCGTCCCCTAACCCTAGCCCGAACCCTAACCCTAACCCTTCCCCGAAGCGTGACCCTCACCCGTCCCCTAATCCTAACCCGTACGCTGACACTAACCCGCGCCCTCACACGTACGCTCCCCCTAAAGCGTTGTCGTACCCTCACCTGGACCCTAAACGGTCCCCGTCCCCTAACCCTAACCCTAGCCCGAACCATAACCCTAACCCTTCCCCGAAGCCTGACCCTCACCCGTCCCCTAATCCTAACCCGTACGCTGACGCTAACCCGCTCCCTCACACGTACGCTCCCCCTAAAGCGTTGTCGTACCCTCACCTGGACCCTAAACGGTCCCCGTCCCCTAACCCTAACCCTAGCCCGAACCCTAACCCTAACCCTTCCCCGAAGCCTGACCCTCACCCGTCCCCTAATCCTAACCCGTACGCTGACACTAACCCGCGCCCTCACACGTACGCTCCCCCTAAAGCGTTGTCGTACCCTCACCTGGACCCTAAACCATCCCCGTCCCCTAACCCTAAACCTATCCCGAACCCTAACCCTAACCCTTCCCCGAAGCCTGACCCTCACCCGTCCCCTAATCCTAACCCGTACGCTGACACTAACCCGCGCCATCACACGTACACTCCCCCTAAAGCGTTGTCGTACCCTCACATGGACCCTAAACCGTCCCCGTCCCCTAACCCTATCCCTAGCCCGAACCCTAACCCTAACCCTTCCCCGAAGCCTGACCCTCACCCGTCCCCTAATCCTAACCCGTACGCTGACACTAACCCGCGCCCTCACACGTACGCTCCCCCTAAAGCGTTGTCGTACCCTCACCTGGACCCTAAACCGTCCCCGTCCCCTAACCCTAACCCTAGCCCGAACCCTAACCCTAACCCTTCCCCGAAGCCTGACCCTCACCCGTCCCCTAATCCTAACCCGTACGCTGACACTAACCCGCGCCCTCACACGTACGCACCCCCTAAAGCGTTGTCGTACCCTCACCTGGACCCTAAACCGTCCCCGTCCCCTAACCCTAACCCTAGCCCGAACCCTAACCCTAACCCTTCCCCGAAGCCTGACCCTCACCCGTCCCCTAATCCTAACCCGTACGCTGACACTAACCCGCGCCCTCACACGTACGCTCCCCCTAAAGCGTTGTCGTACCCTCACCTGGACCCTAAACCGTCCCCGTCCCCTAACCCTAACCCTAGCCCGAACCCTAACCCTAACCCTTCCCCGAAGCCTGACCCTCACCCGTCCCCTAATCCTAACCCGTACGCTGACACTAACCCGCGCCCTCACACGTACGCTCCCCCTAAAGCGTTGTCGTACCCTCACCTGGACCCTAAACCGTCCCCGTCCCCTAACCCTAACCCTAGCCCGAACCCTAACCCTAACCCTTCCCCGAAGCCTGACCCTCACCCGTCCCCTAATCCTAACCCGTACGCTGACACTAAGCCGCGCCCTCACACGTACGCTCCCCCTAAAGCGTTGTCGTACCCTCACCTGGACCCTAAACGGTCCCCGTCCCCTAACCCTAACCCTAGCCCGAACCCTAACCCTAACCCTTCCCCGAAGCCTGACCCTCACCCGTCCCCTAATCCTAACCCGTACGCTGACACTAACCCGCGCCCTCACACGTACGCTCCCCCTAAAGCGTTGTCGTACCCTCACCTGGACCCTAAACCGTCCCCGTCCCCTAACCCTAGCCCGAACCCTAACCCTAACCCTTCCCCGAAGCGTGACCCTCACCCGTCCCCTAATCCTAACCCGTACGCTGACACTAACCCGCGCCCTCACACGTACGCTCCCCCTAAAGCGTTGTCGTACCCTCACCTGGACCCTAAACGGTCCCCGTCCCCTAACCCTAAACCTAGCCCGAACCCTAACCCTAACCCTTCCCCGAAGCCTGACCCTCACCCGTCCCCTAATCCTAACCCGTACGCTGACGCTAAACCGCTCCCTCACACGTACGTTCCCCCTAAAGCGTTGTCGTACCCTCACCTGGACCCTAAACCGTCCCCGTCCCCTAACCCTAACCCCAGCCCGAACCCTAACCCTAACCCTTCCCCGAAGCCTGACCCTCACCCGTCCCCTAATCCTAACCCGTACGCTGACACTAACCCGCGCCCTCACACGTACGCTCCCCCTAAAGCGTTGTCGTACCCTCACCTGGACCCTAAACCATCCCCGTCCCCTAACCCTAAACCTATCCCGAACCCTAACCCTAACCCTTCCCCGAAGCCTGACCCTCACCCGTCCCCTAATCCTAACCCGTACGCTGACACTAACCCGCGCCATCACACGTACACTCCCCCTAAAGCGTTGTCGTACCCTCACCTGGACCCTAAACCGTCCCCGTCCCCTAACCCTAACCCTAGCCCGAACCCTAACCCTAACCCTTCCCCGAAGCGTGACCCTCACCCGTCCCCTAATCCTAACCCGTACGCTGACACTAACCCGCGCCCTCACACGTACGCTCCCCCTAAAGCGTTGTCGTACCCTCACCTGGACCCTAAACGGTCCCCGTCCCCTAACCCTAACCCTAGCCCGAACCCCAACCCTAACCCTTCCCCGAAGCCTGACCCTCACCCGTCCCCTAATCCTAACCCGTACGCTGACGCTAACCCGCGCCCTCACACGTACGCTCCCCCTAAAGCGTTGTCGTACCCTCACCTGGACCCTAAACCGTCCCCGTCCCCTAACCCTAACCCTAGCCCGAACCCTAACCCTAACCCTTCCCCGAAGCCTGACCCTCACCCGTCCCCTAATCCTAACCCGTACGCTGACACTAACCCGCGCCCTCACACGTACGCTCCCCCTAAAGCGTTGTCGTACCCTCACCTGGACCCTAAACCGTCCCCGTCCCCTAACCCTAACCCTAGCCCGAACCCTAACCCTAACCCTTCCCCGAAGCCTGACACTCACCCGTCCCCTAATCCTAACCCGTACGCTGACACTAACCCGCGCCCTCACACGTACGCTCCCCCTAAAGCGTTGTCGTACCCTCACCTGGACCCTAAACCGTCCCCGTCCCCTAACCCCAACCCTAGCCCGAACCCTAACCCTAACCCTTCCCCGAAGCCTGACCCTCACCCGTCCCCTAATCCTAACCCGTACGCTGACACTAACCCGCGCCCTCACACGTACGCTCCCCCTAAAGCGTTGTCGTACCCTCACCTGGACCCTAAACCGTCCCCGTCCCCTAACCCTAACCCTAGCCCGAACCCTAACCCTAACCCTTCCCCGAAGCCTGACCCTCACCCGTCCCCTAATCCTAACCCGTACGCTGACACTAAGCCGCGCCCTCACACGTACGCTCCCCCTAAAGCGTTGTCGTACCCTCACCTGGACCCTAAACCGTCCCCGTCCCCTAACCATAACCCTAGCCTGAACCCTAACCCTAACCCTTCCCCGAAGCCTGACCCTCACCCGTCCCCTAATCCTAACCCGTACGCTGACACTAACCCGCGCCCTCACACGTACGCTCCCCCTAAAGCGTTGTCGTACCCTCACCTGGACCCTAAACCGTCCCCGTCCCCTAACCCTAACCCTAGCCCGAACCCTAACCCTAAACCTTCCCCGAAGCCTGACCCTCACCCGTCCCCTAATCCTAACCCGTACGCTGACACTAACCAGCGCCCTCACACGTACGCTCCCCCTAAAGCGTTGTCGTACCCTCACCTGGACCCTAAACCGTCCCCGTCCCCTAACCCTAACTCTAGCCCGAACCCTAACCCTAACACTTACCCGAAGCCTGACCCTCACCCGTCCCCTAATCCTAACCCGTACGCTGACACTAACCCGCGCCCTCACACGTACGCTCCCCCTAAAGCGTTGTCGTACCCTCACCTGGACCCTAAACCGTCCCTGTCCCCTAACCCTAACCCTAGCCCGAACCCTAACCCTAACCCTTTCCCGAAGCCTGACCCTCACCCGTCCCCTAATCCTAACCCGTACGCTGACACTAAGCCGCGTCCTCACACGTACGCTCCCCCTAAAGCGTTGTCGTACCCTCACCTGGACCCTAAACCGTCCCCGTCCCCTAACCCTAACCCTAGGCCGAACCCTAACCCTAACCCTTCCCCGAAGCCTGACCCTCACCCGTCCCCTAATCCTAACCCGTACGCTGACGCTAAGCCGCGCCCTCACACGTACGCACCCCCTAATTCGTTGTCGTACCCTCACCTGGACCCTAAACCGTCCCCGTCCCCTTACCCTAACCCTAGCCCGAACCCTAACCCTAACCCTTCCCCGAAGCCTGACCCTCACCCGTCCCCTAATCCTAACCCGTACGCAGACGCTAAGCCGCGCCCTCACACGTACGCTCCCCCTAAAGCGTTGTCGTACCCTCACCTGGACCCTAAACCGTCCCCGTCCCCTAACCATAACCCTAGTCCGAACCCTAACCCTAACCCTTCCCCGAAGCCTGACCCTCACCCGTCCCCTAATCCTAACCCGTACGCTGACACTAACCCGCGCCATCACACGTACGCTCCCCCTAAAGCGTTGTCGTACCCTCACCTGGACCCTAAACAGTCCCCGTCCCCTAACCCTAACCCTAGCCCGAACCCTAACCCTAACCCTTCCCCGAAGCCTGACCCTCACCCGTCCCCTAATCCTAACCCGTACGCTGACACTAACCCGCGCCCTCACACGTACGCTCCCCCTAAAGCGTTATCGTACCCTCACCTGGACCCTAAACCGTCCCCGTCCCCTAACCCTAAACCTATCCCGAACCCTAACCCTAACCCTTGCCCGAAGCCTGACCCTCACCCGTCCCCTGATCCTAACCCGTACGCTGACACTAACCCGCGCCCTCACACGTACGCTCCCCCTAAAGCGTTGTCGTACACTCACCTGGACCCTAAACCGTCCCCGTCCCCTAACCCTAACCCTTCCCCGAAGCCTGACCCTCACCCGTCCCCTAATCCTAAACCGTACGCTGACACTAACCCGTGCCCTCACACGTACGCTCCCCCTAAAGCGTTGTCGTACCCTCACCTGGACCCTAAACCATCCCCGTCCCCTAACCCTAACCCTAGCCCGAACCCTAACCCTAACCCTTCCCCGAAGCCTGACCCTCACCCGTCCCCTAATCCTAACCCGTACGCTGACACTAACCCGCGCCCTCACACGTACGCTCCCCCTAAAGCGTTGTCGTACCCTCACCTGGACCCTAAACCGTCCCCGTCCCCTAACCCTAAGCCTAGTCCTAACCCTAACCCTAACCCTTCCCCGAAGCCTGACCCTCACCCGTCCCCTAATCCTAACCCGTACGCTGACACTAACCCGCGCCATCACACGTACGCTCCCCCTAAAGCGTTGTCGTACCCTCACCTGGACCCTAAACAGTCCCCGTCCCCTAACCCTAACCCTAGCCCGAACCCTAACCCTAACCCTTCCCCGAAGCGTGACCCTCGCCCGTCCCTTAATCCTAACCCGTACGCTGACACTAACCTGCGCCCTCACATGTACGCTCCCCCTAAAGCGTTGTCGTACCCTCACCTGGACCCTAAACGGTCCCTGTCCCCTAACCCTAACCCTAGCCCAAACCCTAACCCTAACACTTCCCCGAAGCCTGACCCTCACCCGTCCCCTAATCCTAAACCGTACGCTGACGCTAACCCGCGCCCTCACACGTACGCTCCCCCTAAAGCGTTGTCGTACCCTCATCTGGACCCTAAACCGTCCCCGTCCCCTAACCCTAACCCTAGCCCGAACCCTAACCCTAACCCTTCCCCGAAGCCTGACCCTCACCCGTCCCCTAATCCTAACCCGTACGCTTACACTAACCCGTGCCCTCACACGTACGCTCCCCCTAAAGCGTTGTCGTACCCTCACCTGGACCCTAAACCGTCCCCGTCCCCTAACCCTAACCCTATCCCGAACCCTAACCCTAACCCTTCCCCGAAGCCTGACCCTCACCCGTCCCCTAATCCTAACCCGTACGCTGACACTAACCCGCGCCCTCACACGTACGCTCCCCCTAAAGCGTTGTCGTACCCTCACCTGGACCCTAAACCGTCCCCGTCCCCTAACCCTAACCCTAGCCCGAACCCTAACCCTAACCCTTCCCCGAAGCCTGACCCTCACCCGTCCCCTAATCCTAACCCGTACGCTGACACTAACCAGCGCCCTCACACGTACGCTCCCCCTAAAGCGTTGTCGTACCCTCACCTGGACCCTAAACCGTCCCCGTCCCCTAACCCTAACCCTAGCCCGAACCCTAACCCTAAACCTTCCCCGAAGCCTGACCCTCACCCGTCCCCTGATCCTAACCCGTACGCTGACACTAACCCTCGCCCTCACACGTACGCTCCCCCTAAAGCGTTGTCGTACCCTCACCTGGACCCTAAACCGTCCCCGTCCCCTAACCCTAACACTTCCCCGAAGCCTGACCCTCACCCGTCCCCTAATCCTAACCCGTACGCTGACACTAACCAGCGCCCTCACACGTACGCTCCCCCTAAAGCGTTGTCGTACCCTCACCTGGACCCTAAACCGTCCCCGTCCCCTAACCCTAACTCTAGCCCGAACCCTAACCCTAACCCTTACCCGAAGCCTGACCCTCACCCGTCCCCTAATCCTAACCCGTACGCTGACACTAACCCGCGCCCTCACACGTACGCTCCCCCTAAAGCGTTGTCGTACCCTCACCTGGACCCTAAACCGTCCCTGTCCCCTAACCCTAACCCTAGCCCGAACCCTAACCCTAACCCTTTCCCGAAGCCTGACCCTCACCCGTCCCCTAATCCTAACCCGTACGCTGACACTAAGCCGCGTCCTCACACGTACGCTCCCCCTAAAGCGTTGTCGTACCCTCACCTGGACCCTAAACCGTCCCCGTCCCCTAACCCTAACCCTAGGCCGAACCCTAACCCTAACCCTTCCCCGAAGCCTGACCCTCACCCGTCCCCTAATCCTAACCCGTACGCTGACGCTAAGCCGCGCCCTCACACGTACGCACCCCCTAATTCGTTGTCGTACCCTCACCTGGACCCTAAACCGTCCCCGTCCCCTTACCCTAAACCTAGCCCGAACCCTAACCCTAACCCTTCCCCGAAGCCTGACCCTCACCCGTCCCCTAATCCTAACCCGTACGCAGACGCTAAGCCGCGCCCTCACACGTACGCTCCCCCTAAAGCGTTGTCGTACCCTCACCTGGACCCTAAACCGTCCCCGTCCCCTAACCATAACCCTAGTCCGAACCCTAACCCTAACCCTTCCCCGAAGCCTGACCCTCACCCGTCCCCTAATCCTAACCCGTACGCTGACACTAACCCGCGCCATCACACGTACGCTCCCCCTAAAGCGTTGTCGTACCCTCACCTGGACCCTAAACAGTCCCCGTCCCCTAACCCTAACCCTAGCCCGAACCCTAACCCTAACCCTTCCCCGAAGCCTGACCCTCACCCGTCCCCTAATCCTAACCCGTACGCTGACACTAACCCGCGCCCTCACACGTACGCTCCCCCTAAAGCGTTGTCGTACCCTCACCTGGACCCTAAACCGTCCCCGTCCCCTAACCCTAAACCTATCCCGAACCCTAACCCTAACCCTTGCCCGAAGCCTGACCCTCACCCGTCCCCTGATCCTAACCCGTACGCTGACACTAACCCGCGCCCTCACACGTACGCTCCCCCTAAAGCGTTGTCGTACACTCACCTGGACCCTAAACCGTCCCCGTCCCCTAACCCTAACCCTTCCCCGAAGCCTGACCCTCACCCGTCCCCTAATCCTAAACCGTACGCTGACACTAACCCGTGCCCTCACACGTACGCTCCCCCTAAAGCGTTGTCGTACCCTCACCTGGACCCTAAACCATCCCCGTCCCCTAACCCTAACCCTAGCCCGAACCCTAACCCTAACCCTTCCCCGAAGCCTGACCCTCACCCGTCCCCTAATCCTAACCCGTACGCTGACACTAACCCGCGCCCTCACACGTACGCTCCCCCTAAAGCGTTGTCGTACCCTCACCTGGACCCTAAACCGTCCCCGTCCCCTAACCCTAAGCCTAGTCCTAACCCTAACCCTAACCCTTCCCCGAAGCCTGACCCTCACCCGTCCCCTAATCCTAACCCGTACGCTGACACTAACCCGCGCCATCACACGTACACTCCCCCTAAAGCGTTGTCGTACCCTCACCTGGACCCTAAACAGTCCCCGTCCCCTAACCCTAACCCTAGCCCGAACCCTAACCCTAACCCTTCCCCGAAGCGTGACCCTCGCCCGTCCCTTAATCCTAACCCGTACGCTGACACTAACCCGCGCCCTCACATGTACGCTCCCCCTAAAGCGTTGTCGTACCCTCACCTGGACCCTAAACGGTCCCTGTCCCCTAACCCTAACCCTAGCCCAAACCCTAACCCTAACCCTTCCCCGAAGCCTGACCCTCACCCGTCCCCTAATCCTAAACCGTACGCTGACGCTAACCCGCGCCCTCACACGTACGCTCCCCCTAAAGCGTTGTCGTACCCTCATCTGGACCCTAAACCGTCCCCGTCCCCTAACCCTAACCCTAGCCCGAACCCTAACCCTAACCCTTCCCCGAAGCCTGACCCTCACCCGTCCCCTAATCCTAACCCGTACGCTTACACTAACCCGTGCCCTCACACGTACGCTCCCCCTAAAGCGTTGTCGTACCCTCACCTGGACCCTAAACCGTCCCCGTCCCCTAACCCTAACCCTATCCCGAACCCTAACCCTAACCCTTCCCCGAAGCCTGACCCTCACCCGTCCCCTAATCCTAACCCGTACGCTGACACTAACCCGCGCCCTCACACGTACGCTCCCCCTAAAGCGTTGTCGTACCCTCACCTGGACCCTAAACCGTCCCCGTCCCCTAACCCTAACCCTAGCCCGAACCCTAACCCTAACCCTTCCCCGAAGCCTGATCCTCACCCGTCCCCTAATCCTAACCCGTACGCTGACACTAACCCGCGTCCTCACACGTACGCTCCCCCTAAAGCGTTGTCGTACCCTCACCTGGACCCTAAACGGTCCCCGTCACCTAACCCTAACCCTAGCCCGAACCCTAACCCTAACCCTTCCTCGAAGCCTGACCCTCACCCGTCCCCTAATCCTAACCCGTACGCTGACTCTAACCCGCGCCCTCACACGTACGCTCCCCCTAAAGCGTTGTCGTACCCTCATCTGGACCCTAAACCGTCCCCATCCCCTAACCCTAACCCTAGCCCGAACCCTAACCCTAACCCTTCCCCGAAGCCTGACCCTCACCCGTCCCCTAATCCTAACCCGTACGCTGACGCTAACCCGCGCCCTCACACGTACGCTCCCCCTAAAGCGTTGTCGTACACTCACCTGGACCCTAAACCGTCCCCGTCCCCTAACCCTAACCCTAGCCCGAACCCTAACCCTAACCCTTCCCCGAAGCCTGACCCTCACCCGTCCCCTAATCCTAACCCGTACGCTGACACTAAGCCGTGCCCTCACACGTACGCTCCCCCTAAAGCGTTGTCGTACCCTCACCTGGACCCTAAACCGTCCCCTTCCCCTAACCATAACCCTAGCCTGAACCCTAACCCTAACCCTTCCCCGAAGCCTGACCCTCACCCGTCCCCTAATCCTAACCCGTACGCTGACACTAACCCGCGCCCTCACACGTACGCTCCCCCTAAAGCGTTGTCGTACCCTCACCTGGACCCTAAACCGTCCCCGTCCCCTAACCCTAACCCTAGCCGGAACCCTAACCCTAACCCTTCCCCGAAGCCTGACCCTCACCCGTCCCCTAATCCTAACCCGTACGCTGACACTAACCCGCGCCCTCACACGTACGCTCCCCCTAAAGCGTTGTCGTACCCTCACCTGGATCCTAAACCGTCCCCGTCCCCTAACCCTAACCCTAGCCCGAACCCTAACCCTAAACCTTCCCCGAAGCCTGACCCTCACCCGTCCCCTGATCCTAACCCGTACGCTGACACTAACCCTCGCCCTCACACGTACGCTCCCCCTAAAGCGTTGTCGTACCCTCACCTGGACCCTAAACCGTCCCCGTCCCCTAACCCTAACCCTTCCCCGAAGCCTGACCCTCACCCGTCCCCTAATCCTAACCCGTACGCTGACACTAACCAGCGCCCTCACACGTACGCTCCCCCTAAAGCGTTGTCGTACCCTCACCTGGACCCTAAACCGTCCCCGTCCCCTAACCCTAACCCTAGCCCGAACCCTAACCCTAACCCTTCCCCGAAGCCTGACCCTCACCTGTCCCCTAATCCTAACCCGTACGCTGAAACTAACAAGCACCCTCACACGTACGCACCCCCTAAAGCGTTGTCGTACCCTCACCTGGACCCTAAACCGTCCCCGTACCCTAACCATAACCCTAGCCGGAACCCTAACCCTAACCCTTCCCCGAAGCCTGACCCTCAACCGTCCCCTAATCCTAACCCGTACCCTGACACTAACCCGCGCCCTCACACGTACGCTCCCCCTAAAGCGTTGTCGTACCCTCACCTGGACCCTAAACGGTCCCCGTCCCCTAACCCTAACCCTAGCCCGAACCCTAACCCTAACCCTTCCCCGAAGCCTGACCCTCACCCGTCCCCTAATCCTAACCTGTACGCTGACGCTAACCCGCGCCCTCACACGTACGCTCCCCCTAAAGCGTTGTTGTACCCTCACCTGGACCCTAAACCGTCCCCGTCCCCTAACCCTAACCCTAACCCTTCCCCGAAGCCTGACCCTCAACCGTCCCCTAATCCTAACCCGTACGCTGACACTAACCCGCGCCCTCACACGTACGCACCCCCTAAAGCGTTGTCGTACCCTCACCTGGACCCTAAACCGTCCCCGTCCCCTAACCCTAACCCTAGCCCGAACCCTAACCCTAACCCTTCCCCGAAGCCTGACCCTCACCCGTCCCCTAATCCTAACCCGTACGCTGACACTAAGCCGCGCCCTCACACGTACGCTCCCCCTAAAGCGTTGTCGTACCCTCACCTGGACCCTAAACCGTCCCCGTCCCCTAACCCTAACCCTAGCCCGAACCCTAACCCTAACCCTTCCCCGAAGCCTGACCCTCACCCGTCCCCTAATCCTAACCCGTACGCTGACACTAACCCGCGCCATCACACGTACACTCCCCCTAAAGCGTTGTCGTACCCTCACCTGGACCCTAAACCGTCCCCGTCCCCTAACCCTAGCCCGAACCCTAACCCTAACACTTCCCCGAAGCGTGACCCTCACCCGTCCCCTAATCCTAACCCGTACGCTGACACTAACCCGCGCCCTCACACGTACGCTCCCCCTAAAGCGTTGTCGTACCCTCACCTGGACCCTAAACGGTCCCCGTCCCCTAACCCTAACCCTAGCCCGAACCCTAACCCTAACCCTTCCCCGAAGCCTGACCCTCACCCGTCCCCTAATCCTAACCCGTACGCTGACGCTAACCCGCTCCCTCACACGTACGCTCCCCCTAAAGCGTTGTCGTACCCTCACCTGGACCCTAAACCGTCCCCGTCCCCTAACCCTAACCCTAGCCCGAACCCTAACCCTAACCCTTCCCCGAAGCCTGACCCTCACCCGTCCCCTAATCCTAACCCGTACGCTGACACTAAACCGCGCCCTCACACGTATGCTCCCCCTAAAGCGTTGTCGTACCCTCACCTGGACCCTAAACCGTCCCCGTCCCCTAACCCTAAACCTATCCCGAACCCTAACCCTAACCCTTCCCCGAAGCCTGACCCTCACCCGTCCCCTAATCCTAACCCGTACGCTGACACTAACCCGCGCCATCACACGTACACTCCCCCTAAAGCGTTGTCGTACCCTCACCTGGACCCTAAACCGTCCCCGTCCCCTAACCCTAACCCTAGCCCGAACCCTAACCCTAACCCTTCCCCGAAGCGTGACCCTCACCCGTCCCCTAATCCTAACCCGTACGCTGACACTAACCCGCGCCCTAACACGTACGCTCCCCCTAAAGCGTTGTCGTACCCTCACCTGGACCCCAAACGGTCCCCGTCCCCTAACCCTAACCCTAGCCCGAACCCTAACCCTAACCCTTCCCCGAAGCCTGACCCTCACGCGTCCCCTAATCCTAACCCGTACGCTGACGCTAACTCGCGCCCTCACACGTACGCTCCCCCTAAAGCGTTGTCGTACCCTCATCTGGACCCTAAACCGTCCCCGTCCCCTAAACCTAACCCCAGCCCCAACCCTAACCCTAACCCTTCCCCGAAGCCTGACCCTCACCCGTCCCCTAATCCTAACCCGTACGCTGACACTAACCCGCGCCCTCACACGTACGCTCCCCCTAAAGCGTTGTCGTACCCTCTCCTGGACCCTAAACTGTCCCCGTCCCCTAACCATAACCCTAGCCCGAACCCTAACCCTAACCCTTCCCCGAAACCTGACCCTCACCCGTCCCCTAATCCTAACCCGTACGCAGACACTAACCCGCGCCATCACACATACACTCCCCCTAAAGCGTTGTCGTACCCTCACCTGGACCCTAAACAGTCCCCGTCCCCTAACCCTAACCCTAGCCCGAACCCTAACCCTAACCCTTCCCCGAAGCGTGACCCTCACCCGTCCCCTAATCCTAACCCGTACGCTGACACTACCCCACGCCCTCACACGTACGCTCCCCCTAAAGCGTTGTCGTACCCTCACCTGGACCCTAAACGGTCCCCGTCCCCTAACCCTAACCCTAGCCCGAACCCTAACCCTAACCCTTCCCCGAAGCCTGACCCTCACCCGTCCCCTAATCCTAACCTGTACGCTGACGCTAACCCGCGCCCTCACACGTACGCTCCCCCTAAAGCGTTGTCGTACCCTCACCTGGACCCTAAACCGTCCCCGTCCCCTAACCCTAACCCTAACCCTTCCCCGAAGCCTGACCCTCAACCGTCCCCTAATCCTAACCCGTACGCTGACACTAACCTGCACCCTCACACGTACGCACCCCCTAAAGCGTTGTCGTACCCTCACCTGGACCCTAAACCGTCCCCGTCCCCTAACCCTAACCCTAGCCCGAACCCTAACCCTAACCCTTCCCCGAAGCCTGACCCTCACCCGTCCCCTAATCCTAACCCGTACGCTGACACTAACCCGCGCCCTCACACGTACGCTCCCCCTAAAGCGTTGTCGTACACTCACCTGGACCCTAAACCGTCCCCGTCCCCTAACCCTAACTCTAGCCCGAACCCTAACCCTAACCCTTCCCCGAAGCCTGACCCTCACCCGTCCCCTAATCCTAACCCGTACGCTGACACTAACCCGCGCCCTCACACGTACGCTCCCCCTAAAGTGTTGTCGTACCCTCACCTGGACCCTAAACCGTCCCCGTCCCCTAACCCTAACCCTATCCCGAACCCTAACCCTAACCCTTCCCCGAAGCCTGACCCTCACCCGTCCCCTAATCCTAACCCGTACGCTGACACTAACCCGCGCCCTCACACGTACACTCCCCCTAAAGCGTTGTCGTACCCTCACCTGGACCCTAAACCGTCCCCGTCCCCTAATCCTAACCCTAGCCCGAACCCTAACCCTAACCCTTCCCCGAAGCCTGACCCTCACCCGTCCCCTAATCCTAACCCGTACGCTGACACTAACCCGCGCCATCACACGTACACTCCCCCTAAAGCGTTGTCGTACCCTCACCTGGACCCTAAACCGTCCCCGTCCCCTAACCCTAACCCTAGCCCGAACCCTAACCCTAACCGTTCCCCGAAGCGTGACCCTCGCCCGTCCCTTAATCCTAACCCGTACGGTGACACTAACCCGCGCCCTCACATGTACGCTCCCCCTAAAGCGTTGTCGTACCCTCACCTGGACCCTAAACGGTCCCTGTCCCCTAACCCTAACCCTAGCCCAAACCCTAACCCTAACCCTTCCCCGAAGCCTGACCCTCACCCGTCCCCTAATCCTAAACCGTACGCTGACGCTAACCCGCGCCCTCACACGTACGCTCCCCCTAAAGCGTTGTCGTACCCTCATCTGGACCCTAAACCGTCCCCGTCCCCTAAACCTAACCCTAGCCCGAACCCTAACCCTAACCCTTCCCCGAAGCCTGACCCTCACCCGTCCCCTAATCCTAACCCGTACGCTGACACTAACCCGCGCCCTCACACGTACGCTCCCCCTAAAGCGTTGTCGTACCCTCACCTGCACCCTAAACCGTCCCCGTCCCCTAACCCTAACCCTAGCCCGAACCCTAACCCTAACCCTTTCCCGAAGCCTGACCCTCACCAGTCCCCTAATCCTAACCCGTACGCTTACACTAACCCATGCCCTCACACGTACGCTCCCCCTAAAGCGTTGTCGTACCCTCACCTGGACCCTAAACCGTCCCCGTCCCCTAACCCTAACCCTATCCCGAACCCTAACCCTAACCCTTCCCCGAAGCCTGACCCTCACCCGTCCTCTAATCCTAACCAGTACGCTGACACTAACCCACGCCCTCACACGTACGCTCCCCCTAAAGCGTTGTCGTACCCTTACCTGGACCCTAAACCGTCCCCGTCCCCGAACCCTAACCCTAGCCCGAACCCTAACCCTAACCCTTCCCCGAAGCCTGACCCTCACCCGTCCCCTAATCCTAACCCGTACGCTGACACTAACCCGCGCCCTCACACGTACGCTCCCCCTAAAGCGTTGTCATACCCTCACCTGGACCCTAAACCGTCCCCGTCCCCTAACCCTAACCCTAGCCCGAACCCTAACCCTAACCCTTCCCCGAAGCCTGACCCTCACCCGTCCCCTAATCCTAACCCGTACGCTGACGCTAACCCGCGCCCTCACACGTACGCTCCCACTAAAGCGTTGTCGTACCCTCACCTTGACCCTAAACCGTCCCCGTCCCCTAACCCTAACCCTAGCCCGAACCCTAACCCTAACCCTTCCCCGAAGCCTGACCCTCACCCGTCCCCTAATCCTAACCCGTACGCTGACGCTAACCTGCGCCCTCACACGTACGCTCCCCCTAAAGCGTTGTCGTACCCTCACCTGGACCCTAAACCGTCCCCGTCCCCTAACCCTAACCCTAGCCCGAACCCTAACCCTAACCCTTCCCCGAAGCCTGACCCTCACCCGTCCCCTAATCCTAACCCGTACGCTTACACTAACCCGTGCCCTCACACGTACGCTCCCCCTAAAGCGTTGTCGTACCCTCACCTGGACCCTAAACCGTCCCCGTCCCCTAACCCTAACCCTATCCCGAACCCTAACCCTAACCCTTCCCCGAAGCCTGACCCTCACCCGTCCCCTAATCCTAACCCGTACGCTGACACTAACCCGCGCCCTCACACGTACGCTCCCCCTAAAGCGTTGTCGTACCCTCACCTGGACCCTAAACCGTCCCCGTCCCCTAACCCTAACCCTAGCCCGAACCCTAACCCTAACCCTTCCCCGAAGCCTGATCCTCACCCGTCCCCTAATCCTAACCCGTACGCTGACACTAACCCGCGTCCTCACACGTACGCTCCCCCTAAAGCGTTGTCGTACCCTCACCTGGACCCTAAACGGTCCCCGTCACCTAACCCTAACCCTAGCCCGAACCCTAACCCTAACCCTTCCTCGAAGCCTGACCCTCACCCGTCCCCTAATCCTAACCCGTACGCTGACGCTAACCCGCGCCCTCACACGTACGCTCCCCCTAAAGCGTTGTCGTACCCTCATCTGGACCCTAAACCGTCCCCATCCCCTAACCCTAACCCTAGCCCGAACCCTAACCCTAACCCTTCCCCGAAGCCTGACCCTCACCCGTCCCCTAATCCTAACCCGTACGCTGACGCTAACCCACGCCCTCACACGTACGCTCCCCCTAAAGCGTTGTCGTACACTCACCTGGACCCTAAACCGTCCCCGTCCCCTAACCCTAACCCTAGCCCGAACCCTAACCCTAACCCTTCCCCGAAGCCTGACCCTCACCCGTCCCCTAATCCTAACCCGTACGCTGACACTAAGCCGCGCCCTCACACGTACGCTCCCCCTAAAGCGTTGTCGTACCCTCACCTGGACCCTAAACCGTCCCCGTCCCCTAACCATAACCCTAGCCTGAACCCTAACCCTAACCCTTCCCCGAAGCCTGACCCTCACCCGTCCCCTAATCCTAACCCGTACGCTGACACTAACCAGCGCCCTCACACGTACGCTCCCCCTAAAGCGTTGTCGTACCCTCACCTGGACCCTAAACCGTCCCCGTCCCCTAACCCTAACCCTAGCCCGAACCCTAACCCTAACCCTTCCCCGAAGCCTGACCCTCACCTGTCCCCTAATCCTAACCCGTACGCTGAAACTAACAAGCACCCTCACACGTACGCACCCCCTAAAGCGTTGTCGTACCCTCACCTGGACCCTAAACCGTCCCCGTACCCTAACCGTAACCCTAGCCGGAACCCTAACCCTAACCCCTCCCCGAAGCCTGACCCTCAACCGTCCCCTAATCCTAACCCGTACGCTGACACTAACCCGCGCCCTCACACGTACGCTCCCCCTAAAGCGTTGTCGTACCCTCACCTGGACCCTAAACCGTCCCCGTCCCCTAACCCTAACCGTAGCCCGAACCCTAACCCTAACCCTTCCCCGAAGCCTGACCCTCACCCGTCCCCTAATCCTAACCCGTACGCTGACACTAACCCGCGCCCTCACACGTACGCTCCCCCTAAAGCGTTGTCGTACCCTCACCTGGACCCTAAACCGTCCCCGTCCCCTAACCCTAACCCTAGCCCGAACCCTAACCCTAACCCTTCCCCGAAGCCTGACCCTCACCCGTCCCCTAATCCTAACCCGTACGCTGACACTAAGCCGCGCCCTCACACGTACGCTCCCCCTAAAGCGTTGTCGTACCCTCACCTGGACCCTAAACCGTCCCCGTCCCCTAACCCTAACCCTAGCCCGAACCCTAACCCTAACCCTTCCCCGAAGCCTGACCCTCACCCGTCCCCTAATCCTAACCCGTACGCTGACACTAACCCGCGCCATCACACGTACACTCCCCCTAAAGCGTTGTCGTACCCTCACCTGGACCCTAAACCGTCCCCGTCCCCTAACCCTAGCCCGAACCCTAACCCTAACCCTTCCCCGAAGCGTGACCCTCACCCGTCCCCTAATCCTAACCCGTACGCTGACACTAACCCGTGCCCTCACACGTACGCTCCCCCTAAAGCGTTGTCGTACCCTCACCTGGACCCTAAACGGTCCCCGTCCCCTAACCCTAACCCTAGCCCGAACCCTAACCCTAACCCTTCCCCGAAGCCTGACCCTCACCCGTCCCCTAATCCTAACCCGTACGCTGACGCTAACCCGCTCCCTCACACGTACGCTCCCCCTAAAGCGTTGTCGTACCCTCACCTGGACCCTAAACCGTCCCCGTCCCCTAACCCTAACCCTAGCCCGAACCCTAACCCTAACCCTTCCCCGAAGCCTGACCCTCACCCGTCCCCTAATCCTAACCCGTACGCTGACACTAACCCGCGCCCTCACACGTACGCTCCCCCTAAAGCGTTGTCGTACCCTCACCTGGACCCTAAACCGTCCCCGTCCCCTAACCCTAAACCTATCCCGAACCCTAACCCTAACCCTTCCCCGAAGCCTGACCCTCACCCGTCCCCTAATCCTAACCCGTACGCTGACACTAACCCGCGCCATCACACGTACACTCCCCCTAAAGCGTTGTCGTACCCTCACCTGGACCCTAAACCGTCCCCGTCCCCTAACCCTAACCCTAGCCCGAACCCTAACCCTAACCCTTCCCCGAAGCGTGACCCTCACCCGTCCCCTAATCCTAACCCGTACGCTGACACTAACCCACGCCCTCACACGTACGCTCCCCCTAAAGCGTTGTCGTACCCTCACCTGGACCCCAAACGGTCCCCGTCCCCTAACCCTAACCCTAGCCCGAACCCTAACCCTAACCCTTCCCCGAAGCCTGACCCTCACGCGTCCCCTAATCCTAACCCGTACGCTGACGCTAACCCGCGCCCTCACACGTACGCTCCCCCTAAAGCGTTGTCGTACCCTCATCTGGACCCTAAACCGTCCCCGTCCCCTAAACCTAACCCCAGCCCCAACCCTAACCCTAACCCTTCCCCGAAGCCTGACCCTCACCCGTCCCCTAATCCTAACCCGTACGCTGACACTAACCCGCGCCCTCACACGTACGCTCCCCCTAAAGCGTTGTCGTACCCTCTCCTGGACCCTAAACTCTCCCCGTCCCCTAACCATAACCCTAGCCCGAACCCTAACCCTAACCCTTCCCCGAAACCTGACCCTCACCCGTCCCCTAATCCTAACCCGTACGCAGACACTAACCCGCGCCATCACACATACACTCCCCCTAAAGCGTTGTCGTACCCTCACCTGGACCCTAAACAGTCCCCGTCCCCTAACCCTAACCCTAGCCCGAACCCTAACCCTAACCCTTCCCCGAAGCGTGACCCTCACCCGTCCCCTAATCCTAACCCGTACGCTGACACTACCCCACGCCCTCACACGTACGCTCCCCCTAAAGCGTTGTCTTACCCTCACCTGGACCCTAAACGGTCCCCGTCCCCTAACCCTAACCCTAGCCCGAACCCTAACCCTAACCCTTCCCCGAAGCCTGACCCTCACCCGTCCCCTAATCCTAACCTGTACGCTGACGCTAACCCGCGCCCTCACACGTACGCTCCCCCTAAAGCGTTGTCGTACCCTCACCTGGACCCTAAACCGTCCCCGTCCCCTAACCCTAACCCTAACCCTTCCCCGAAGCCTGACCCTCAACCGTCCCCTAATCCTAACCCGTACGCTGACACTAACCCGCGCCCTCACACGTACGCACCCCCTAAAGCGTTGTCGTACCCTCACCTGGACCCTAAACCGTCCCCGTCCCCTAACCCTAACCCTAGCCCGAACCCTAACCCTAACCCTTCCCCGAAGCCTGACCCTCACCCGTCCCCTAATCCTAACCTGTACGCTGACACTAACCCGCGCCCTCACACGTACGCTCCCCCTAAAGCGTTGTCGTACACTCACCTGGACCCTAAACCGTCCCCGTCCCCTAACCCTAACTCTAGCCCGAACCCTAACCCTAACCCTTCCCCGAAGCCTGACCCTCACCCGTCCCCTAATCCTAACCCGTACGCTGACACTAACCCGCGCCCTCACACGTACGCTCCCCCTAATGTGTTGTCGTACCCTCACCTGGACCCTAAACCGTCCCCGTCCCCTAACCCTAACCCTATCCCGAACCCTAACCCTAACCCTTCCCCGAAGCCTGACCCTCACCCGTCCCCTAATCCTAACCCGTACGCTGACGCTAACCCGCGCCCTCACACGTACGCTCCCCCTAAAGCGTTGTCGTACCCTCACCTGGACCCTAAACCGTCCCCGTCCCCTAACCCTAACCCTAGCCCGAACCCTAACCCTAACCCTTCCCCGAAGCCTGACCCTCACCCGTCCCCTAATCCTAACCCGTACGCTGACGCTAACCCGCGCCCTCACACGTACGCTCCCCCTAAAGCGTTGTCGTACCCTCATCTGGACCCTAAACCGTCCCCGTCCCCTAACCCTAACCCTAGCCGAAACCCTAACCCTAACCCTTCCCCGAAGCCTGACCCTCACCCGTCCCCTAATCCGAACCCGTACGCTGACACTAACCCGCGCCCTCACACGTACGCTCCCCCTAAAGCGTTGTCGTACCCTCACCTGGACCCTAAACTTTCCCCGTCCCCTAACCCTAACCCTAGCCTGAACCCTAACCCTAACCCTTCCCCGAACCCTGACCCTCACCCGTCCCCTAATCCTAACCCGTACGCTTACACTAACCCGTGCCCTCACACGTACGCTCCCCCTAAAGCGTTGTCGTACCCTCACCTGGACCCTAAACCGTCCCCGTCCCCTAACCCTAACCCTAGCCCGAACCCTAACCCTAACCCTTCCCCGAAGCCTGACCCTCACCCGTCCCCTAATCCTAACCCGTACGCTGACACTAACCCACGCCCTCACACGTACGCTCCCCCTAAAGCGTTGTCGTACCTCACCTGGACCCTAAACCGTCCCCGTCTTCGAACCCTAACCCTAGCCCGAACCCTAACCCTAACCCTTCCCCGAAGCCTGATCCTCACCCGTCCCCTAATCCTAACCCGTACGCTGACACTAACCCGCGCCCTCACACGTACGCTCCCCCTAAAGCGTTGTCGTACCCTCACCTGGCCCCTAAACCGTTCCCGTCCCCTAACCTTAACCCTAGTCCGAACCCTAACCCTAACCCTTCCCCGAAGCCTGACCCTCACCCGTCCCCTAATCCTAACCCGTACGCTGACACTAAGCCACGCCATCACACGTACACTCCCCATAAAGCGTTGTCGTACCCTCACCTGGACCCTGAACCGTCCCCGTCCCCTAACCCTAACCCTAGACCGAACCCTAACCCTAACCCTTCCCCGAAGCGTGACCCTCACCCGTCCCCTAATCCTAACCCGTACGCTGACACTAACCCGCGCCCTCTCACGTACACTCCCCCTAAAGCGTTGTCGTACCCTCACCTGGACCCTAAACGGTCCCCGTCACCTAACCCTAACCCTAGCCTGAACCCTAACCCTAACCCTTCCTCGAAGCCTGACCCTCACCCGTCCCCTAATCCTAACCCGTACGCTGACGCTAACCCGTGCCCTCACACGTACGCTCCCCCTAAAGCGTTGTCGTACCCTCATCTGGACCCTAAACCGTCCCCATCCCCTAACCCTAACCCTAGCCCGAACCCTAACCCTAACCCTTCCCCGAAGCCTGACCCTCACCCGTCCCCTAATCCTAACCCGTACGCTGACGCTAACCCGCGCCCTCACACGTACGCTCCCCCTAAAGCGTTGTCGTACACTCACCTGGACCCTAAACTGTCCCCGTCCCCTAACCCTAACCCTAGCCCGAACCCTAACCCTAACCCTTCCCCGAAGCCTGACCCTCACCCGTCCCCTAATCCTAACCCGTACGCTGACACTAAGCCGCGCCCTCACACGTACGCTCCCCCTAAAGCGTTGTCGTACCCTCACCTGGACCCTAAACCGTCCCCGTCCCCTAACCATAACCCTAGCCTGAACCCTAACCCTAACCCTTCCCCGAAGCCTGACCCTCACCCGTCCCCTAATCCTAACCCGTACGCTGACACTAACCCGCGCCCTCACACGTACGCTCCCCCTAAAGCGTTGTCGTACCCTCACCTGGACCCTAAACCGTCCCCGTCCCCTAACCCTAACCCTAGCCCGAACCCTAACCCTAACCCTTCCCCGAAGCCTGACCCTCACCCGTCCCCTAATCCTAACCCGTACGCTGACACTAACCCGCGCCCTCACACGTACGCTCCCCCTAAAGCGTTGTCGTACCCTCACCTGGACCCTAAACCGTCCCCGTCCCCTAACCCTAACCCTTCCCCGAAGCCTGACCCTCACCCGTCCCCTAATCCTAACCCGTACGCTGACACTAACCTGCGTCCTCCAACGTACGCTCCCCCTAAAGCGTTGTCGTACCCTCACCTGGACCCTAAACCGTCCCCGTCCCCTAACCCTAACCCTAGCCCGAACCCTAACCCTAACCCTTACCCGAAGCCTGACCCTCACCCGTCCCCTAATCCTAACCCGTACGCTGACACTAACCCACGCCCTCACACGTACGCTCCCCCTAAAGCGTTGTCGTACCCTCACCTGGACCCTAAACCGTCCCTGTCCCCTAACCCTAACCCTAGCCCGAACCCTAACCCTAACCCTTCCCCGAAGCCTGACCCTCACCCGTCCCCTAATCCTAACCCGTACGCTGACACTAACCCGCGCCCTCACACGTACGCTCCCCCTAAAGCGTTGTCGTACCCTCACCTGGACCCTAAACCGTCCCCGTCCCCTAACCCTAACCCTAGCCCGAACCCTAACACTAACCCTTCCCCGAAGCCTGACCCTCACCCGTCCCCTAATCCTAACCCGTACGCTGACACTAACCCGCGCCCTCACACGTACGCTCCCCCTAAAGCGTTGTCGTACCCTCACCTGGACCCTAAACCGTCCCCGTCCCCTAACCCTAACCCTTCCCCGAAGCCTGACCCTCACCCGTCCCCTAATCCTAACCCGTACACTGACACTAACCCGCGCCCTCACACGTACGCTCCCCCTAAAGCGTTGTCGTACCCTCACCTGGACCCTAAACCGTCCCCATCCCCTAACCCTAACCCTAGCCCGAACCCTAACCCTAACCCTTCCCCGAAGCCTGACCCTCACCCGTCCCCTAATCCTAACCCGTACGCTGACACTAACCCGCGCCCTCACACGTACGCTCCCCCTAAAACGTTGTCGTACCCTCACCTGGACCCTAAACCGTCCCCGTCCCCTAACCCTAACCCTAGCCCGAACCCTAACACTAACCCTTCCCCGAAGCCTGACCCTCACCCGTCCCCTAATCCTAACCCGTACGCTGACACTAACCCGCGCCCTCACACGTACGCTCCCCCTAAAGCGTTGTCGTACCCTCACCTGGACCCTAAACCGTCCCCGTCCCCTAACCCTAACCCTAGCCCGAACCCTAACCCTAACCCTTCCCCGAAGCCTGACCCTCACCCGTCCCCTAATCCTAACCCGTACGCTGACACTAAGCCGCGCCCTCACACGTACGCTCCCCCTAAAGTGTTGTCGTACCCTCACCTGGACCCTAAACCGTCCCCGTCCCCTAACCCTAACCCTAGCCCGAACCCTAACCCTAACCCTTCCCCGAAGCCTGACCCTCACCCATCCCCTAATCCTAACCCGTACGCTGACACTAACCCGCGCCATCACACGTACACTCCCCCTAAAGCATTGTCGTACCCTCACCTAGACCCTAAACCGTCCCCGTCCCCTAACCCTAGCCCGAACCCTAACCCTAACCCTTCCCCGAAGCGTGACCCTCACCCGTACCCTAATCCTAACCCGTACGCTGACAGTAACCCGCGCCCTCACACGTACGCTCCCCCTAAAGCGTTGTCGTACCCTCACCTGGACCCTAAACGGTCCCCGTCCCCTAACCCTAGCCCTAGCCCGAACCCTAACCCTAACCCTTCCCCGAAGCCTGACCCTCACCCGTCCCCTAATCCTAACCCGTACGCTGACGCTAACCCGCGCCCTCACACGTACGCTCCCCCTAAAGCGTTGTCGTACCCTCACCTGGACCCTAAACCGTCCCCGTCCCCTAACCCTAACCCTAGCCCGAACCCTAACCCTAACCCTTCCCCGAAGCCTGACCCTCACCCGTCCCCTAATCCTAACACGTACGCTGACGCTAACCCGTGCCCTCACACGTACGCTCTCCCTAAAGCGTTGTCGTACCCTCATCTGGACCCTAAACCGTCCCCGTCCCCTAACCCTAACCCCAGCCCGAACCCTAACCCTAACCCTTCCCCGAAGCCTGACCCTCACCCGTCCCCTAATCCTAACCCGTACGCTGACACTAACCCGCGCCCTCACACGAACGCTCCCCCTAAAGCGTTGTCGTACCCTCACCTGGACCCTAAACTGTCCCCGTCCCCTAACCATAACCCTAGCCCGAACCCTAATCCTAACCCTTCCCCGAAGCCTGACCCTCACCCGTCCCCTAATCCTAACCCGTACGCTTACACTAACCCGTGCCCTCACACGTACGCTCCCCCTAAAGCGTTGTCGTACCCTCACCTGGACCCTAAACCGTCCCCGTCCCCTAACCCTAACCCTATCCCGAACCCTAACCCTAACCCTTCCCCGAAGCCTGACCCTCACCCGTCCCCTAATCCTAACCCGTACGCAGACACTAACCCGCGCCATCACACGTACACTCCCCCTAAAGCGTTGTCGTACCCTCACCTGGACCCTAAACAGTCCCCGTCCCCTAACCCTAACCCTAGCCCGAACCCTAACCCTAACCCTTCCCCGAAGCGTGACCCTCACCCGTCCCCTAATCCTAACCCGTACGCTGACACTAACCCGCGCCCTCACACGTACGCTCCCCCTAAAGCGTTGTCGTACCCTCACATGGACCCTAAACCGTCCCCGTCCCCTAACCCTATCCCTAGCCCGAACCCTAACCCTAACCCTTCCCCGAAGCCTGACCCTCACCCGTCCCCTAATCCTAACCCGTACGCTGACACTAAGCCGCGCCCTCACACGTACGCTCCCCCTAAAGCGTTGTCGTACCCTCACCTGGACCCTAAACCGTCCCCGTCCCCTAACCCTAGCCCGAACCCTAACCCTAACCCTTCCCCGAAGCGTGACCCTCACCCGTCCCCTAATCCTAACCCGTACGCTGACACTAACCCGCGCCCTCACACGTACGCTCCCCGTAAAGCGTTGTCGTACCCTCACCTGGACCCTAAACGGTCCCCGTCCCCTAACCCTAACCCTAGCCCGAACCCTAACCCTAACCCTTCCCCGAAGCCTGACCCTCACCCGTCCCCTAATCCTAACCCGTACGCTGACGCTAACCCGCTCCCTCACACGTACGCTCCCCCTAAAGCGTTGTCGTACCCTCACCTGGACCCTAAACCGTCCCCGTCCCCTAACCCTAACCCTAGCCCGAACCCTAACCCTAACCCTTCCCCGAAGCCTGACCCTCACCCGTCCCCTAATCCTAACCCGTACGCTGACACTAACCCGCGCCCTCACACGTACGCTCCCCCTAAAGCGTTGTCGTACCCTCACCTGGACCCTAAACCGTCCCCGTCCCCTAACCCTAACCCTAGCCCGAACCCTAACCCTAACCCTTCCCCGAAGCCTGACCCTCACCCGTCCCCTAATCCTAACACGTACGCTGACGCTAACCCGTGCCCTCACACGTACGCTCTCCCTAAAGCGTTGTCGTACCCTCATCTGGACCCTAAACCGTCCCCGTCCCCTAACCCTAACCCCAGCCCGAACCCTAACCCTAACCCTTCCCCGAAGCCTGACCCTCACCCGTCCCCTAATCCTAACCCGTACGCTGACACTAACCCGCGCCCTCACACGAACGCTCCCCCTAAAGCGTTGTCGTACCCTCACCTGGACCCTAAACTGTCCCCGTCCCCTAACCATAACCCTAGCCCGAACCCTAATCCTAACCCTTCCCCGAAGCCTGACCCTCACCCGTCCCCTAATCCTAACCCGTACGCTTACACTAACCCGTGCCCTCACACGTACGCTCCCCCTAAAGCGTTGTCGTACCCTCACCTGGACCCTAAACCGTCCCCGTCCCCTAACCCTAACCCTATCCCGAACCCTAACCCTAACCCTTCCCCGAAGCCTGACCCTCACCCGTCCCCTAATCCTAACCCGTACGCAGACACTAACCCGCGCCATCACACGTACACTCCCCCTAAAGCGTTGTCGTACCCTCACCTGGACCCTAAACAGTCCCCGTCCCCTAACCCTAACCCTAGCCCGAACCCTAACCCTAACCCTTCCCCGAAGCGTGACCCTCACCCGTCCCCTAATCCTAACCCGTACGCTGACACTAACCCGCGCCCTCACACGTACGCTCCCCCTAAAGCGTTGTCGTACCCTCACATGGACCCTAAACCGTCCCCGTCCCCTAACCCTATCCCTAGCCCGAACCCTAACCCTAACCCTTCCCCGAAGCCTGACCCTCACCCGTCCCCTAATCCTAACCCGTACGCTGACACTAAGCCGCGCCCTCACACGTACGCTCCCCCTAAAGCGTTGTCGTACCCTCACCTGGACCCTAAACCGTCCCCGTCCCCTAACCCTAGCCCGAACCCTAACCCTAACCCTTCCCCGAAGCGTGACCCTCACCCGTCCCCTAATCCTAACCCGTACGCTGACACTAACCCGCGCCCTCACACGTACGCTCCCCGTAAAGCGTTGTCGTACCCTCACCTGGACCCTAAACGGTCCCCGTCCCCTAACCCTAACCCTAGCCCGAACCCTAACCCTAACCCTTCCCCGAAGCCTGACCCTCACCCGTCCCCTAATCCTAACCCGTACGCTGACGCTAACCCGCTCCCTCACACGTACGCTCCCCCTAAAGCGTTGTCGTACCCTCACCTGGACCCTAAACCGTCCCCGTCCCCTAACCCTAACCCTAGCCCGAACCCTAAACCTAACCCTTCCCCGAAGCCTGACCCTCACCCGTCCCCTAATCCTAACCCGTACGCTGACACTAACCCGCGCCCTCACACGTACACTCCCCCTAAAGCGTTGTCGTACCCTCACCTGGACCCTAAACCATCCCCGTCCCCTAACCCTAAACCTATCCCGAACCCTAACCCTAACCCTTCCCCGAAGCCTGACCCTCACCCGTCCCCTAATCCTAACCCGTACGCTGACACTAACCCGCGCCATCACACGTACACTCCCCCTAATGCGTTGTCGTACCCTCACCTGGACCCTAAACCGTCCCCGTCCCCTAACCCTAACCCTAGCCCGAACCCTAACCCTAACCCTTCCCCGAAGCGTGACCCTCATCCGTCCCCTAATCCTAACCCGTACGCTGACACTAACCCGCGCCCTCACACGTACGCTCCCCCTAAAGCGTTGTCGTACCCTCACCTGGACCCTAAACGGTCCCCGTCCCCTAACCCTAACCCTAGCCCGAACCCTAACCCTAACCCTTCCCCGAAGCCTGACCCTCACCCTTCCCCTAATCCTAACCCGTACGCTGACACTAACCCGCGCCCTCACACGTACGCTCCCCCTAAAGCGTTGTCGTACCCTCACATGGACCCTAAACCGTCCCCGTCCCCTAACCCTATCCCTAGCCCGAACCCTAACCCTAACCCTTCCCCGAAGCCTGACCCTCACCCGTCCACTAATCCTAACCCGTACGCTGACACTAAGCCGCGCCCTCACACGTACGCTCCCCCTAAAGCGTTGTCGTACCCTCACCTGGACCCTAAACCGTCCCCGTCCCCTAACCCTAGCCCGAACCCTAACCCTAACCCTTCCCCGAAGCGTGACCCTCACCCGTCCCCTAATCCTAACCCGTACGCTGACACTAACCCGCGCCCTCACACGTACGCTCCCCGTAAAGCGTTGTCGTACCCTCACCTGGACCCTAAACGGTCCCCGTCCCCTAACCCTAACCCTAGCCCAAACCCTAACCCTAACCCTTCCCCGAAGCCTGACCCTCACCCGTCCCCTAATCCTAACCCGTACGCTGACGCTAACCCGCTCCCTCACACGTACGCTCCCCCTAAAGCGTTGTCGTACCCTCACCTGGACCCTAAACCGTCCCCGTCCCCTAACCCTAACCCTAGCCCGAACCCTAACCCTAACCCTTCCCCGAAGCCTGACCCTCACCCGTCCCCTAATCCTAACCCGTACGCTGACACTAACCCGCGCCCTCACACGTACGCTCCCCCTAAAGCGTTGTCGTACCCTCACCTGGACCCTAAACCATCCCCGTCCCCTAACCCTAAACCTATCCCGAACCCTAACCCTAACCCTTCCCCGAAGCCTGACCCTCACCCGTCCCCTAATCCTAACCTGTACGCTGACACTAACCCGCGCCATCACACGTACACTCCCCCTAAAGCGTTGTCGTACCCTCACCTGGACCCTAAACCGTCCCCGTCCCCTAACCCTAACCCTAGCCCGAACCCTAACCCTAACTGTTCCCCGAAGCGTGACCCTCACCCGTCCCCTAATCCTAACCCGTACGCTGACACTAACCCGCGCCCTCACACGTACGCTCCCCCTAAAGCGTTGTCGTACCCTCACCTGGACCCTAAACCGTCCCCGTCCCCTAACCCTAGCCCGAACCCTAACCCTAACCCTTCCCCGAAGCGTGACCCTCACCCGTCCCCTAATCCTAACCCGTACGCTGACACTAACCCGCGCCCTCACACGTACGCTCCCCGTAAAGCGTTGTCGTACCCTCACCTGGACCCTAAACGGTCCCCGTCCCCTAACCCTAACCCTAGCCCGAACCCTAACCCTAACCCTTCCCCGAAGCCTGACCCTCACCCGTCCCCTAATCCTAACCCGTACGCTGACGCTAACCCGCTCCCTCACACGTACGCTCCCCCTAAAGCGTTGTCGTACCCTCACCTGGACCCTAAACCGTCCCCGTCCCCTAACCCTAACCCTAGCCCGAACCCTATCCCTAACCCTTCCCCGAAGCCTGACCCTCACCCGTCCCCTAATCCTAACCCGTACGCTGACACTAACCCGCGCCCTCACACGTACGCTCCCCCTAAAGCGTTGTCGTACCCTCACCTGGACCCTAAACCGTCCCCGTCCCCTAACCCTAACCCTAGCCCGAACCCTAACCCTAACCCTTCCCCGAAGCCTGACCCTCACCCGTCCCCTAATCCTAACACGTACGCTGACGCTAACCCGTGCCCTCACACGTACGCTCTCCCTAAAGCGTTGTCGTACCCTCATCTGGACCCTAAACCGTCCCCGTCCCCTAACCCTAACCCCAGCCCGAACCCTAACCCTAACCCTTCCCCGAAGCCTGACCCTCACCCGTCCCCTAATCCTAACCCGTACGCTGACACTAACCCGCGCCCTCACACGAACGCTCCCCCTAAAGCGTTGTCGTACCCTCACCTGGACCCTAAACTGTCCCCGTCCCCTAACCATAACCCTAGCCCGAACCCTAATCCTAACCCTTCCCCGAAGCCTGACCCTCACCCGTCCCCTAATCCTAACCCGTACGCTTACACTAACCCGTGCCCTCACACGTACGCTCCCCCTAAAGCGTTGTCGTACCCTCACCTGGACCCTAAACCGTCCCCGTCCCCTAACCCTAACCCTATCCCGAACCCTAACCCTAACCCTTCCCCGAAGCCTGACCCTCACCCGTCCCCTAATCCTAACCCGTACGCAGACACTAACCCGCGCCATCACACGTACACTCCCCCTAAAGAGTTGTCGTACCCTCACCTGGACCCTAAACAGTCCCCGTCCCCTAACCCTAACCCTAGCCCGAACCCTAACCCTAACCCTTCCCCGAAGCGTGACCCTCACCCGTCCCCTAATCCTAACCCGTACGCTGACACTAACCCGCGCCCTCACACGTACGCTCCCCCTAAAGCGTTGTCGTACCCTCACATGGACCCTAAACCGTCCCCGTCCCCTAACCCTATCCCTAGCCCGAACCCTAACCCTAACCCTTCCCCGAAGCCTGACCCTCACCCGTCCCCTAATCCTAACCCGTACGCTGACACTAAGCCGCGCCCTCACACGTACGCTCCCCCTAAAGCGTTGTCGTACCCTCACCTGGACCCTAAACCGTCCCCGTCCCCTAACCCTAGCCCGAACCCTAACCCTAACCCTTCCCCGAAGCGTGACCCTCACCCGTCCCCTAATCCTAACCCGTACGCTGACACTAACCCGCGCCCTCACACGTACGCTCCCCGTAAAGCGTTGTCGTACCCTCACCTGGACCCTAAACGGTCCCCGTCCCCTAACCCTAACCCTAGCCCGAACCCTAACCCTAACCCTTCCCCGAAGCCTGACCCTCACCCGTCCCCTAATCCTAACCCGTACGCTGACGCTAACCCGCTCCCTCACACGTACGCTCCCCCTAAAGCGTTGTCGTACCCTCACCTGGACCCTAAACCGTCCCCGTCCCCTAACCCTAACCCTAGCCCGAACCCTAACCCTAACCCTTCCCCGAAGCCTGACCCTCACCCGTCCCCTAATCCTAACCCGTACGCTGACACTAACCCGCGCCCTCACACGTACGCTCCCCCTAAAGCGTTGTCGTACCCTCACCTGGACCCTAAACCATCCCCGTCCCCTAACCCTAAACCTATCCCGAACCCTAACCCTAACCCTTCCCCGAAGCCTGACCCTCACCCGTCCCCTAATCCTAACCCGTACGCTGACACTAACCCGCGCCATCACACGTACACTCCCCCTAATGCGTTGTCGTACCCTCACCTGGACCCTAAACCGTCCCCGTCCCCTAACCCTAACCCTAGCCCGAACCCTAACCCTAACCCTTCCCCGAAGCGTGACCCTCATCCGTCCCCTAATCCTAACCCGTACGCTGACACTAACCCGCGCCCTCACACGTACGCTCCCCCTAAATCGTTGTCGTACCCTCACCTGGACCCTAAACGGTCCCCGTCCCCTAACCCTAACCCTAGCCCGAACCCTAACCCTAACCCTTCCCCGAAGCCTGACCCTCACCCTTCCCCTAATCCTAACCCGTACGCTGACACTAACCCGCGCCCTCACACGTACGCTCCCCCTAAAGCGTTGTCGTACCCTCACCTGGACCCTAAACGGTCCCCGTCCCCTAACCCTAACCCTAGCCCAAACCCTAACCCTAACCCTTCCCCGAAGCCTGACCCTCACCCGTCCCCTAATCCTAACCCGTACGCTGACGCTAACCCGCTCCCTCACACGTACGCTCCCCCTAAAGCGTTGTCGTACCCTCACCTGGACCCTAAACCGTCCCCGTCCCCTAACCCTAACCCTAGCCCGAACCCTAACCCTAACCCTTCCCCGAAGCCTGACCCTCACCCGTCCCCTAATCCTAACCCGTACGCTGACACTAACCCGCGCCCTCACACGTACGCTCCCCCTAAAGCGTTGTCGTACCCTCACCTGGACCCTAAACCATCCCCGTCCCCTATCCCTAAACCTATCCCGAACCCTAACCCTAACCCTTCCCCGAAGCCTGACCCTCACCCGTCCCCTAATCCTAACCTGTACGCTGACACTAACCCGCGCCATCACACGTACACTCCCCCTAAAGCGTTGTCGTACCCTCACCTGGACCCTAAACCGTCCCCGTCCCCTAACCCTAACCCTAGCCCGAACCCTAACCCTAACTGTTCCCCGAAGCGTGACCCTCACCCGTCCCCTAATCCTAACCCGTACGCTGACACTAACCCGCGCCCTCACACGTACGCTCCCCCTAAAGCGTTGTCGTACCCTCACCTGGACCCTAAACGGTCCCCGTCCCCTAACCCTAACCCTAGCCCGAACCCTAACCCTAACCCTTCCCCGAAGCCTGACCCTCACCCTTCCCCTAATCCTAACCCGTACGCTGACGCTAACCCGCGCCCTCACACGTACGCTCCCCCTAAAGCGTTGTCGTACCCTCACCTGGACCCTAAACCGTCCCCGTCCCCTAACCCTAACCCTAGCCCGAACCCTAACCCTAACCCTTCCCCGAAGCCTGACCCTCACCCGTCCCCTAATCCTAACCCGTACGCTGACACTAACCCGCGCCCTCACACGAACGCTCCCCCTAAAGCGTTGTCGTACCCTCACCTGGACCCTAAACTGTCCCCGTCCCCTAACCATAACCCTAGCCCGAACCCTAATCCTAACCCTTCCCCGAAGCCTGACCCTCACCCGTCCCCTAATCCTAACCCGTACGCTTACACTAACCCGTGCCCTCACACGTACGCTCCCCCTAAAGCGTTGTCGTACCCTCACCTGGACCCTAAACCGTCCCCGTCCCCTAACCCTAACCCTATCCCGAACCCTAACCCTAACCCTTCCCCGAAGCCTGACCCTCACCCGTCCCCTAATCCTAACCCGTACGCAGACACTAACCCGCGCCATCACACGTACACTCCCCCTAAAGCGTTGTCGTACCCTCACCTGGACCCTAAACAGTCCCCGTCCCCTAACCCTAACCCTAGCCCGAACCCTAACCCTAACCCTTCCCCGAAGCGTGACCCTCACCCGTCCCCTAATCCTAACCCGTACGCTGACACTAACCCGCGCCCTCACACGTACGCTCCCCCTAAAGCGTTGTCGTACCCTCACATGGACCCTAAACCGTCCCCGTCCCCTAACCCTATCCCTAGCCCGAACGCTAACCCTAACCCTTCCCCGAAGCCTGACCCTCACCCGTCCCCTAATCCTAACCCGTACGCTGACACTAACCCGCGCCCTCACACGTACGCTCCCCCTAAAGCGTTGTCGTACCCTCACCTGGAGCCTAAACCGTCCCCGTCCCCTAACCCTAACCCTAGCCCGAACCCTAACCCTAACCCTTCCCCGAAGCCTGACCCTCACCCGTCCCCTAATCCTAACCCGTACGCTGACACTAACCCGTGCCCTCACACGTACGCACCCCCTAAAGCGTTGTCGTACCCTCACCTGGACCCTAAACCGTCCCCGTCCCCTAACCCTAACCTTAGCCCTAACCCTAACCCTAACCCTTCCCCGAAGCCTGACCCTCACCCGTCCCCTAATCCTAACCCGTACGCTGACACTAACCCACGCCCTCACACGTACGCTCCCCCTAAAGCGTTGTCGTACCCTCACCTGGACCCTAAACCGTCCCCGTCCCCTAACCCTAACCCTAGCCCGAACCCTAACCCTAACTGTTCCCCGAAGCCTGACCCTCACCCGTCCCCTAATCCTAACCCGTACGCTGACACTAACCCGCGCCCTCACACGTACGCTCCCCCTAAAGCGTTGTCGTACCCTCACCTGGACCCTAAACCGTCCCCGTCCCATAAACCTAACCCTAGCCCGAACCCTAACTCTAACCCTTCCCCGAAGCCTGACCCTCACCCGTCCCCTAATCCTAACCCGTACGCTGACACTAAGCCGCGCCCTCACACGTACGCTCCCCCTAAAGCGTTGTCGTACCCTCACCTGGACCCTAAACCGTCCCCGTCCCCTAACCCTAACCCTAGCCCGAACCCTAACCCTAACCCTTCCCCGAAGCCTGACCCTCACCCGTCCCCTAATCCTAACCCGTACGCTGACACTAACCCGCGCCATCACACGTACACTCCCCCTAAAGCGTTGTCGTACCCTCACCTGGACCCTAAACAGTCCCCGTCCCCTAACCCTAGCCCGAACCCTAACCCTAACCCTTCCCCGAAGCGTGACCCTCACCCGTCCCCTAATCCTAACCCGTACGCTGACACTAACCCGCGCCCTCACACGTACGCTCCCCCTAAAGCGTTGTCGTACCCTCACATGGACCCTAAACCGTCCCCGTCCCCTAACCCTATCCCTAGCCCGAACCCTAACCCTAACCCTTCCCCGAAGCCTGACCCTCACCCGTCCACTAATCCTAACCCGTACGCTGACACTAAGCCGCGCCCTCACACGTACGCTCCCCCTAAAGCGTTGTCGTACCCTCACCTGGACCCTAAACCGTCCCCGTCCCCTAACCCTAGCCCGAACCCTAACCCTAACCCTTCCCCGAAGCGTGACCCTCACCCGTCCCCTAATCCTAACCCGTACGCTGACACTAACCCGCGCCCTCACACGTACGCTCCCCGTAAAGCGTTGTCGTACCCTCACCTGGACCCTAAACGGTCCCCGTCCCCTAACCCTAACCCTAGCCCAAACCCTAACCCTAACCCTTCCCCGAAGCCTGACCCTCACCCGTCCCCTAATCCTAACCCGTACGCTGACGCTAACCCGCTCCCTCACACGTACGCTCCCCCTAAAGCGTTGTCGTACCCTCACCTGGACCCTAAACCGTCCCCGTCCCCTAACCCTAACCCTAGCCCGAACCCTAACCCTAACCCTTCCCCGAAGCCTGACCCTCACCCGTCCCCTAATCCTAACCCGTACGCTGACACTAACCCGCGCCCTCACACGTACGCTCCCCCTAAAGCGTTGTCGTACCCTCACCTGGACCCTAAACCATCCCCGTCCCCTAACCCTAAACCTATCCCGAACCCTAACCCTAACCCTTCCCCGAAGCCTGACCCTCACCCGTCCCCTAATCCTAACCTGTACGCTGACACTAACCCGCGCCATCACACGTACACTCCCCCTAAAGCGTTGTCGTACCCTCACCTGGACCCTAAACCGTCCCCGTCCCCTAACCCTAACCCTAGCCCGAACCCTAACCCTAACTGTTCCCCGAAGCGTGACCCTCACCCGTCCCCTAATCCTAACCCGTACGCTGACACTAACCCGCGCCCTCACACGTACGCTCCCCCTAAAGCGTTGTCGTACCCTCACCTGGACCCTAAACCGTCCCCGTCCCCTAACCCTAGCCCGAACCCTAACCCTAACCCTTCCCCGAAGCGTGACCCTCACCCGTCCCCTAATCCTAACCCGTACGCTGACACTAACCCGCGCCCTCACACGTACGCTCCCCGTAAAGCGTTGTCGTACCCTCACCTGGACCCTAAACGGTCCCCGTCCCCTAACCCTAACCCTAGCCCGAACCCTAACCCTAACCCTTCCCCGAAGCCTGACCCTCACCCGTCCCCTAATCCTAACCCGTACGCTGACGCTAACCCGCTCCCTCACACGTACGCTCCCCCTAAAGCGTTGTCGTACCCTCACCTGGACCCTAAACCGTCCCCGTCCCCTAACCCTAACCCTAGCCCGAACCCTATCCCTAACCCTTCCCCGAAGCCTGACCCTCACCCGTCCCCTAATCCTAACCCGTACGCTGACACTAACCCGCGCCCTCACACGTACGCTCCCCCTAAAGCGTTGTCGTACCCTCACCTGGACCCTAAACCGTCCCCGTCCCCTAACCCTAACCCTAGCCCGAACCCTAACCCTAACCCTTCCCCGAAGCCTGACCCTCACCCGTCCCCTAATCCTAACACGTACGCTGACGCTAACCCGTGCCCTCACACGTACGCTCTCCCTAAAGCGTTGTCGTACCCTCATCTGGACCCTAAACCGTCCCCGTCCCCTAACCCTAACCCCAGCCCGAACCCTAACCCTAACCCTTCCCCGAAGCCTGACCCTCACCCGTCCCCTAATCCTAACCCGTACGCTGACACTAACCCGCGCCCTCACACGAACGCTCCCCCTAAAGCGTTGTCGTACCCTCACCTGGACCCTAAACTGTCCCCGTCCCCTAACCATAACCCTAGCCCGAACCCTAATCCTAACCCTTCCCCGAAGCCTGACCCTCACCCGTCCCCTAATCCTAACCCGTACGCTTACACTAACCCGTGCCCTCACACGTACGCTCCCCCTAAAGCGTTGTCGTACCCTCACCTGGACCCTAAACCGTCCCCGTCCCCTAACCCTAACCCTATCCCGAACCCTAACCCTAACCCTTCCCCGAAGCCTGACCCTCACCCGTCCCCTAATCCTAACCCGTACGCAGACACTAACCCGCGCCATCACACGTACACTCCCCCTAAAGAGTTGTCGTACCCTCACCTGGACCCTAAACAGTCCCCGTCCCCTAACCCTAACCCTAGCCCGAACCCTAACCCTAACCCTTCCCCGAAGCGTGACCCTCACCCGTCCCCTAATCCTAACCCGTACGCTGACACTAACCCGCGCCCTCACACGTACGCTCCCCCTAAAGCGTTGTCGTACCCTCACATGGACCCTAAACCGTCCCCGTCCCCTAACCCTATCCCTAGCCCGAACCCTAACCCTAACCCTTCCCCGAAGCCTGACCCTCACCCGTCCCCTAATCCTAACCCGTACGCTGACACTAAGCCGCGCCCTCACACGTACGCTCCCCCTAAAGCGTTGTCGTACCCTCACCTGGACCCTAAACCGTCCCCGTCCCCTAACCCTAGCCCGAACCCTAACCCTAACCCTTCCCCGAAGCGTGACCCTCACCCGTCCCCTAATCCTAACCCGTACGCTGACACTAACCCGCGCCCTCACACGTACGCTCCCCGTAAAGCGTTGTCGTACCCTCACCTGGACCCTAAACGGTCCCCGTCCCCTAACCCTAACCCTAGCCCGAACCCTAACCCTAACCCTTCCCCGAAGCCTGACCCTCACCCGTCCCCTAATCCTAACCCGTACGCTGACGCTAACCCGCTCCCTCACACGTACGCTCCCCCTAAAGCGTTGTCGTACCCTCACCTGGACCCTAAACCGTCCCCGTCCCCTAACCCTAACCCTAGCCCGAACCCTAACCCTAACCCTTCCCCGAAGCCTGACCCTCACCCGTCCCCTAATCCTAACCCGTACGCTGACACTAACCCGCGCCCTCACACGTACGCTCCCCCTAAAGCGTTGTCGTACCCTCACCTGGACCCTAAACCATCCCCGTCCCCTAACCCTAAACCTATCCCGAACCCTAACCCTAACCCTTCCCCGAAGCCTGACCCTCACCCGTCCCCTAATCCTAACCCGTACGCTGACACTAACCCGCGCCATCACACGTACACTCCCCCTAATGCGTTGTCGTACCCTCACCTGGACCCTAAACCGTCCCCGTCCCCTAACCCTAACCCTAGCCCGAACCCTAACCCTAACCCTTCCCCGAAGCGTGACCCTCATCCGTCCCCTAATCCTAACCCGTACGCTGACACTAACCCGCGCCCTCACACGTACGCTCCCCCTAAATCGTTGTCGTACCCTCACCTGGACCCTAAACGGTCCCCGTCCCCTAACCCTAACCCTAGCCCGAACCCTAACCCTAACCCTTCCCCGAAGCCTGACCCTCACCCTTCCCCTAATCCTAACCCGTACGCTGACACTAACCCGCGCCCTCACACGTACGCTCCCCCTAAAGCGTTGTCGTACCCTCACATGGACCCTAAACCGTCCCCGTCCCCTAACCCTATCCCTAGCCCGAACCCTAACCCTAACCCTTCCCCGAAGCCTGACCCTCACCCGTCCACTAATCCTAACCCGTACGCTGACACTAAGCCGCGCCCTCACACGTACGCTCCCCCTAAAGCGTTGTCGTACCCTCACCTGGACCCTAAACCGTCCCCGTCCCCTAACCCTAGCCCGAACCCTAACCCTAACCCTTCCCCGAAGCGTGACCCTCACCCGTCCCCTAATCCTAACCCGTACGCTGACACTAACCCGCGCCCTCACACGTACGCTCCCCGTAAAGCGTTGTCGTACCCTCACCTGGACCCTAAACGGTCCCCGTCCCCTAACCCTAACCCTAGCCCAAACCCTAACCCTAACCCTTCCCCGAAGCCTGACCCTCACCCGTCCCCTAATCCTAACCCGTACGCTGACGCTAACCCGCTCCCTCACACGTACGCTCCCCCTAAAGCGTTGTCGTACCCTCACCTGGACCCTAAACCGTCCCCGTCCCCTAACCCTAACCCTAGCCCGAACCCTAACCCTAACCCTTCCCCGAAGCCTGACCCTCACCCGTCCCCTAATCCTAACCCGTACGCTGACACTAACCCGCGCCCTCACACGTACGCTCCCCCTAAAGCGTTGTCGTACCCTCACCTGGACCCTAAACCATCCCCGTCCCCTATCCCTAAACCTATCCCGAACCCTAACCCTAACCCTTCCCCGAAGCCTGACCCTCACCCGTCCCCTAATCCTAACCTGTACGCTGACACTAACCCGCGCCATCACACGTACACTCCCCCTAAAGCGTTGTCGTACCCTCACCTGGACCCTAAACCGTCCCCGTCCCCTAACCCTAACCCTAGCCCGAACCCTAACCCTAACTGTTCCCCGAAGCGTGACCCTCACCCGTCCCCTAATCCTAACCCGTACGCTGACACTAACCCGCGCCCTCACACGTACGCTCCCCCTAAAGCGTTGTCGTACCCTCACCTGGACCCTAAACGGTCCCCGTCCCCTAACCCTAACCCTAGCCCGAACCCTAACCCTAACCCTTCCCCGAAGCCTGACCCTCACCCTTCCCCTAATCCTAACCCGTACGCTGACGCTAACCCGCGCCCTCACACGTACGCTCCCCCTAAAGCGTTGTCGTACCCTCACCTGGACCCTAAACCGTCCCCGTCCCCTAACCCTAACCCTAGCCCGAACCCTAACCCTAACCCTTCCCCGAAGCCTGACCCTCACCCGTCCCCTAATCCTAACCCGTACGCTGACACTAACCCGCGCCCTCACACGAACGCTCCCCCTAAAGCGTTGTCGTACCCTCACCTGGACCCTAAACTGTCCCCGTCCCCTAACCATAACCCTAGCCCGAACCCTAATCCTAACCCTTCCCCGAAGCCTGACCCTCACCCGTCCCCTAATCCTAACCCGTACGCTTACACTAACCCGGGCCCTCACACGTACGCTCCCCCTAAAGCGTTGTCGTACCCTCACCTGGACCCTAAACCGTCCCCGTCCCCTAACCCTAACCCTATCCCGAACCCTAACCCTAACCCTTCCCCGAAGCCTGACCCTCACCCGTCCCCTAATCCTAACCCGTACGCAGACACTAACCCGCGCCATCACACGTACACTCCCCCTAAAGCGTTGTCGTACCCTCACCTGGACCCTAAACAGTCCCCGTCCCCTAACCCTAACCCTAGCCCGAACCCTAACCCTAACCCTTCCCCGAAGCGTGACCCTCACCCGTCCCCTAATCCTAACCCGTACGCTGACACTAACCCGCGCCCTCACACGTACGCTCCCCCTAAAGCGTTGTCGTACCCTCACATGGACCCTAAACCGTCCCCGTCCCCTAACCCTATCCCTAGCCCGAACGCTAACCCTAACCCTTCCCCGAAGCCTGACCCTCACCCGTCCCCTAATCCTAACCCGTACGCTGACACTAACCCGCGCCCTCACACGTACGCTCCCCCTAAAGCGTTGTCGTACCCTCACCTGGACCCTAAACCGTCCCCGTCCCCTAACCCTAACCCTAGCCCGAACCCTAACCCTAACCCTTCCCCGAAGCCTGACCCTCACCCGTCCCCTAATCCTAACCCGTACGCTGACACTAACCAGTGCCCTCACACGTACGCACCCCCTAAAGCGTTGTCGTACCCTCACCTGGACCCTAAACCGTCCCCGTCCCCTAACCCTAACCTTAGCCCTAACCCTAACCCTAACCCTTCCCCGAAGCCTGACCCTCACCCGTCCCCTAATCCTAACCCGTACGCTGACACTAACCCACGCCCTCACACGTACGCTCCCCCTAAAGCGTTGTCGTACCCTCACCTGGACCCTAAACCGTCCCCGTCCCCTAACCCTAACCCTAGCCCGAACCCTAACCCTAACTGTTCCCCGAAGCCTGACCCTCACCCGTCCCCTAATCCTAACCCGTACGCTGACACTAACCCGCGCCCTCACACGTACGCTCCCCCTAAAGCGTTGTCGTACCCTCACCTGGACCCTAAACCGTCCCCGTCCCATAAACCTAACCCTAGCCCGAACCCTAACTCTAACCCTTCCCCGAAGCCTGACCCTCACCCGTCCCCTAATCCTAACCCGTACGCTGACACTAAGCCGCGCCCTCACACGTACGCTCCCCCTAAAGCGTTGTCGTACCCTCACCTGGACCCTAAACCGTCCCCGTCCCCTAACCCTAACCCTAGCCCGAACCCTAACCCTAACCCTTCCCCGAAGCCTGACCCTCACCCGTCCCCTAATCCTAACCCGTACGCTGACACTAACCCGCGCCATCACACGTACACTCCCCCTAAAGCGTTGTCGTACCCTCACCTGGACCCTAAACAGTCCCCGTCCCCTAACCCTAGCCCGAACCCTAACCCTAACCCTTCCCCGAAGCGTGACCCTCACCCGTCCCCTAATCCTAACCCGTACGCTGACACTAACCCGCGCCCTCACACGTACGCTCCCCCTAAAGCGTTGTCGTACCCTCACCTGGACCCTAAACGGTCCCCGTCCCCTAACCCTAACCCTAGCCCGAACCATAACCCTAACCCTTCCCCGAAGCCTGACCCTCACCCGTCCCCTAATCCTAACCCGTACGCTGACGCTAACCCGCTCCCTCACACGTACGCTCCCCCTAAAGCGTTGTCGTACCCTCACCTGGACCCTAAACGGTCCCCGTCCCCTAACCCTAACCCTAGCCCTAACCCTAACCCTAACCCTTCCCCGAAGCCTGACCCTCACCCGTCCCCTAATCCTAACCCGTACGCTGACACTAACCCGCGCCCTCACACGTACGCTCCCCCTAAAGCGTTGTCGTACCCTCACCTGGACCCTAAACCATCCCCGTCCCCTAACCCTAAACCTATCCCGAACCCTAACCCTAACCCTTCCCCGAAGCCTGACCCTCACCCGTCCCCTAATCCTAACCCGTACGCTGACACTAACCCGCGCCATCACACGTACACTCCCCCTAAAGCGTTGTCGTACCCTCACATGGACCCTAAACCGTCCCCGTCCCCTAACCCTATCCCTAGCCCGAACCCTAACCCTAACCCTTCCCCGAAGCCTGACCCTCACCCGTCCCCTAATCCTAACCCGTACGCTGACACTAACCCGCGCCCTCACACGTACGCTCCCCCTAAAGCGTTGTCGTACCCTCACCTGGACCCTAAATCGTCCCCGTCCCCTAACCCTAACCCTAGCCCGAACCCTAACCCTAACCCTTCCCCGAAGCCTGACCCTCACCCGTCCCCTAATCCTAACCCGTACGCTGACACTAACCCGCGCCCTCACACGTACGCTCCCCCTAAAGCGTAGTCGTACCCTCACCTGGACCCTAAACCGTCCCCGTCCCCTAACCCTAACCCTAGCCCGAACCCTAACCCTAACCCTTCCCCGAAGCCTGACCCTCACCCGTCCCCTAATCCTAACCCGTACGCTGACACTAACCCGCGCCCTCACACGTACGCTCCCCCTAAAGCGTTGTCGTACCCTCACCTGGACCCTAAACCGTCCCCGTCCCCTAACCCTAACCCTAGCCCGAACCCTAACCCTAACCCTTCCCCGAAGCCTGACCCTCACCCGTCCCCTAATCCTAACCCGTACGCTGACACTAACCCGCGCCCTCACACGTACGCTCCCCCTAAAGCGTTGTCGTACCCTCACCTGGACCCTAAACCGTCCCCGTCCCCTAACCCTAACCCTAGCCCGAACCCTAACCCTAACCCTTCCCCGAAGCCTGACCCTCACCCGTCCCCTAATCCTAACCCGTACGCTGACACTAAGCCGCGCCCTCACACGTACGCTCCCCCTAAAGCGTTGTCGTACCCTCACCTGGACCCTAAACCGTCCCCGTCCCCTAACCCTAACCCTAGCCCGAACCCTAACCCTAACCCTTCCCCGAAGCCTGACCCTCACCCGTCCCCTAATCCTAACCCGTACGCTGACACTAACCCGCGCCATCACACGTACACTCCCCCTAAAGCGTTGTCGTACCCTCACCTGGACCCTAAACCGTCCCCGTCCCCTAACCCTAGCCCGAACCCTAACCCTAACCCTTCCCCGAAGCGTGACCCTCACCCGTCCCCTAATCCTAACCCGTACGCTGACACTAACCCGCGCCCTCACACGTACGCTCCCCCTAAAGCGTTGTCGTACCCTCACCTGGACCCTAAACGGTCCCCGTCCCCTAACCCTAAACCTAGCCCGAACCCTAACCCTAACCCTTCCCCGAAGCCTGACCCTCACCCGTCCCCTAATCCTAACCCGTACGCTGACGCTAAACCGCTCCCTCACACGTACGCTCCCCCTAAAGCGTTGTCGTACCCTCACCTGGACCCTAAACCGTCCCCGTCCCCTAACCCTAACCCCAGGCCGAACCCTAACCCTAACACTTCCCCGAAGCCTGACCCTCACCCGTCCCCTAATCCTAACCCGTACGCTGACACTAACCCGCGCCCTCACACGTACGCTCCCCCTAAAGCGTTGTCGTACCCTCACCTGGACCCTAAACCATCCCCGTCCCCTAACCCTAAACCTATCCCGAACCCTAACCCTAACCCTTCCCCGAAGCCTGACCCTCACCCGTCCCCTAATCCTAACCCGTACGCTGACACTAACCCGCGCCATCACACGTACACTCCCCCTAAAGCGTTGTCGTACCCTCACCTGGACCCTAAACCGTCCCCGTCCCCTAACCCTAACCCTAGCCCGAACCCTAACCCTAACCCTTCCCCGAAGCGTGACCCTCACCCGTCCCCTAATCCTAACCCGTACGCTGACACTAACCCGCGCCCTCACACGTACGCTCCCCCTAAAGCGTTGTCGTACCCTCACCTGGACCCTAAACGGTCCCCGTCCCCTAACCCTAACCCTAGCCCGAACCCCAACCCTAACCCTTCCCCGAAGCCTGACCCTCACACGTCCCCTAATCCTAACCCGTACGCTGACGCTAACCCGCGCCCTCACACGTACGCTCCCCCTAAAGCGTTGTCGTACCCTCACCTGGACCCTAAACCGTCCCCGTCCCCTAACCCTAACCCTAGCCCGAACCCTAACCCTAACCCTTCCCCGAAGCCTGACCCTCACCCGTCCCCTAATCCTAACCCGTACGCTGACACTAACCCGCGCCCTCACACGAACGCTCCCCCTAAAGCGTTGTCGTACCCTCACCTGGACCCTAAACTGTCCCCGTCCCCTAACCATAACCCTAGCCCGAACCCTAATCCTAACCCTTCCCCGAAGCCTGACCCTCACCCGTCCCCTAATCCTAACCCGTACGCTTACACTAACCCGTGCCCTCACACGTACGCTCCCCCTTAAGCGTTGTCGTACCCTCACCTGGACCCTAAACCGTCCCCGTCCCCTAACCCTAACCCTATCCCGAACCCTAACCCTAACCCTTCCCCGAAGCCTGACCCTCACCTGTCCCCTAATCCTCACCCGTACGCAGACACTAACCCGCGCCATCACACGTACACTCCCCCTAAAGCGTTGTCGTACCCTCACCTGGACCCTAAACTGTCCCCGTCCCCTAACCCTAACCCTAGCCCGAACCCTAACCCTAACCCTTCCCCGAAGCGTGACCCTCACCCGTCCCCTAATCCTAACCCGTACGCTGACACTAACCGCGCCCTCACACGTACGCTCCCCCTAAAGCGTTGTCGTACCCTCACATGGACCCTAAACCGTCCCCGTCCCCTAACCCTATCCCTAGCCCGAACCATAACCCCAACCCTTCCCCGAAGCCTGACCCTCACCCGTCCCCTAATCCTAACCCGTACGCTGACACTAACCCGCGCCCTCACACGTACGCTCCCCCTAAAGCGTTGTCGTACCCTCACCTGGACCCTAAACGGTCCCCGTCCCCTAACCCTAACCCTAGCCCGAACCATAACCCTAACCCTTCCCCGAAGCCTGACCCTCACCCGTCCCCTAATCCTAACCCGTACGCTGACGCTAACCCGCTCCCTCACACGTACGCTCCCCCTAAAGCGTTGTCGTACCCTCACCTAGACCCTAAACGGTCCCCGTCCCCTAACCCTAACCCTAGCCCGAACCCTAACCCTAACCCTTCCCCGAAGCCTGACCCTCACCCGTCCCCTAATCCTAACCCGTACGCTGACACTAACCCGCGCCCTCACACGTACGCTCCCCCTAAAGCGTTGTCGTACCCTCACCTGGACCCTAAACCGTCCCCGTCCCCTAACCCTAAACCTATCCCGAACCCTAACCCTAACCCTTCCCCGAAGCCTGACCCTCACCCGTCCCCTAATCCTAACCCGTACGCTGACACTAACCCGCGCCATCACACGTACGCTCCCCCTAAAGCGTTGTCGTACCCTCACCTGGACCCTAAACCGTCCCCGTCCCCTAACCCTAACCCTAGCCCGAACCCTAACCCTAACCCTTCCCCGAAGCCTGACCCTCACCAGTCCCCTAATCCTAACCCGTACGCTTACACTAACCCATGCCCTCACACGTACGCTCCCCCTAAAGCGTTGTCGTACCCTCACCTGGACCCTAAACCGTCCCCGTCCCCTAACCCTAACCCTATCCCGAACCCTAACCGTAACCCTTCCCCGAAGCCTGACCCTCACCCGTCCTCTAATCCTAACCCGTACGCTGACACTAACCCACGCCCTCACACGTACGCTCCCCCTAAAGCGTTGTCGTACCCTCACCTGGACCCTAAACCGTCCCCGTCCCCTAACCCTAACCCTAGCCCGAACCCTAACCCTAACCCTTCCCCGAAGCCTGACCCTCACCCGTCCCCTAATCCTAACCCGTACGCTGACACTAACCCGCGCCCTCACACGTACGCTCCCCCTAAAGCGTTGTCGTACCCTCACCTGGACCCTAAACCGTCCCCGTCCCCTAACCCTAACCCTAGCCCGAACCCTAACCCTAACCCTTCCCCGAAGCGTGACCCTCACCCGTCCCCTAATCCTAACCCGTACGCTGACACTAACCCGCGCCCTCACACCTACGCTCCCCCTAAAGCGTTGTCGTACCCTCACCTGGACCCTAAACGGTCCCCGTCCCCTAACCCTAACCCTAGCCCGAACCCTAACCCTAACCCTTCCCCGAAGCCTGACCCTCACCCGTCCCCTAATCCTAACACGTACGCTGACACTAACCCGCGCCCTCACACGTACGCTCCCCCTAAAGCGTTGTCGTACCCTCACCTGGACCCTAAACCATCCCCGTCCCCTAACCCTAACCCTAGCCCGAACCCTAACCCTAACCCTTCCCCGAAGCCTGACCCTCACCCGTCCCCTAATCCTAACCCGTACGCTGACACTAACCCGCGCCATCACACGTACACTCCCCCTAAAGCGTTGTCGTACCCTCACCTGGACCCTAAACAGTCCCCGTCCCCTAACCCTAACCCTAGCCCGTACCCTAACCCTAACCCTTCCCCGAAGCGTGACCCACACCCGTCCCTTAATCCTAACCCGTACGCTGACACTAACCCGCGCCCTCACACGTACGCTCCCCCTAAAGCGTTGTCGTACCCTCACCTGGACCCTAAACGGTCCCCGTCCCCTAACCCTAACCCTAGCCCGAACCCTAACCCTAACCCTTCCCCGAAGCCTGACCCTCACCCGTCCCCTAATCCTAAACCGTACGCTGACGCTAACCCGCGCCCTCACACGTAAGCTCCCCCTAAAGCGTTGTCATACCCTCATCTGGACCCTAAACCGTCCCCGTCCCCTAAACCTAACCCTAGCCCGAACCCTAACCCTAACCCTTCCCCGAAGCCTGACCCTCACCCGTCCCCTAATCCTAACCCGTACGCTGACACTAACCCGCGCCCTCACAGTACGCTCCCCCTAAAGCGTTGTCGTACCCTCACCTGGACCCTAAACCGTCCCCGTCCCCTAACCCTAACCCTAGCCCGAACCCTAACCCTAACCCTTCCCCGAAGCCTGACCCTCACCAGTCCCCTAATCCTAACCCGTACGCTTACACTAACCCATGCCCTCACACGTACGCTCCCCCTAAAGCGTTGTCGTACCCTCACCTGGACCCTAAACCGTCCCCGTCCCCTAACCCTAACCCTAGCCCGAACCCTAACCCTAACCCTTCCCCGAAGCCTGAGCCTCACCCGTCCCCTAATCCTAACCCGTACGCTGACACTAACCCGCGCCCTCACACGTACGCTCCCCCTAAAGCGTTGTCGTACCCTCACCTGGACCCTAAACAGTCCCCGTCCCCTAACCCTAACCCTAGCCCGAACCCTAACCCTAACCCTTCCCCGAAGCGTGACCCTCACCCGTCCCTTAATCCTAACCCGTACGCTGACACTAACCCGCGCCCTCACACGTACGCTCCCCCTAAAGCGTTGTCGTACCCTCACCTGGACCCTAAACGGTCCCCGTCCCCTAACCCTAACCCTAGCCCGAACCCTAACCCTAACCCTTCCCCGAAGCCTGACCCTCACCCGTCCCCTAATCCTAAACCGTACGCTGACGCTAACCCGCGCCCTCACACGTACGCTCCCCCTAAAGCGTTGTCATACCCTCATCTGGACCCTAAACCGTCCCCGTCCCCTAAACCTAACCCTAGCCCGAACCCTAACCCTAACCCTTCCCCGAAGCCTGACCCTCACCTGTCCCCTAATCCTAACCCGTACGCTGACACTAACCCGCGCCCTCACACGTACGCTCCCCCTAAAGCGTTGTCGTACCCTCACCTGGACCCTAAACCGTCCCCGTCCCCTAACCCTAACCCTAGCCCGAACCCTAACCCTAACCCTTCCCCGAAGCCTGACCCTCACCAGTCCCCTAATCCTAACCCGTACGCTTACACTAACCCATGCCCTCACACGTACGCTCCCCCTAAAGCGTTGTCGTACCCTCACCTGGACCCTAAACCGTCCCCGTCCCCTAACCCTAACCCTATCCCGAACCCTAACCGTAACCCTTCCCCGAAGCCTGACCCTCACCCGTCCTCTAATCCTAACCCGTACGCTGACACTAACCCACGCCCTCACACGTACGCTCCCCCTAAAGCGTTGTCGTACCCTCATCTGGACCCTAAACGGTCCCCGTCCCCTAACCCTAACCCTAGCCCGAACCCTAACCCTAACCCTTCCCCGAAGCCTGACCCTCACCCGTCCCCTAATCCTAACCCGTACGCTGACGCTAACCCGCGCCCTCACACGTACGCTCCACCTAAAGCGTTGTCGTACCCTCACCTGGACCCTAAACCGTCCCCGTCCCCTAACCCTAACCCTAGCCCGAACCCTAACCCTAACCCTTCCCCGAAGCCTGACCCTCACCCGTCCCCTAATCCTAACCCGTACGCTGACGCTAACCCGCGCCCTCACACGTACGCTCCCCCTAAAGCGTTGTCGTACCCTCACCTGGACCCTAAACCGTCCCCGTCCCCTAACCCTAACCCTATCCCGAACCCTAACCCTAACCCTTCCCCGAAGCCTGACCCTCACCCGTCCCCTAATCCTAACCCGTACGCTGACGCTAACCCGCGCCCTCACACGTACGCTCCCCCTAAAGCGTTGTCGTACCCTCATCTGGACCCTAAACCGTCCCCGTCCCCTAACCCTAACCCTAGCCCGAACCCTAACCCTAACCCTTCCCCGAAGCCTGACCCTCACCCGTCCGCTAATCCTAACCCGTACGCTGACGCTAACCCACGCCCTCACACGTACGCTCCCCCTAAAGCGTTGTCGTACCCTCACCTGGACCCTAAACCGTCCCCGTCCCCTAACCCTAACCCTAGCCCGAACCCTAACCCTAACCCTTCCCCGAAGCCTGACCCTCACCCGTCCCCTAATCCTAACCCGTACGCTTACACTAACCCGTGCCCTCACACGTACGCTCCCCCTAAAGCGTTGTCGTACCCTCACCTGGACCCTAAACCGTCCCCGTCCCCTAACCCTAACCCTAGCCCAAACCCTAACCCTAACCCTTCCCCGAAGCCTGATCCTCACCCGTCCCCTAATCCTAACCCGTACGCTGACACTAACCCGCGCCCTCACACGTACGCTCCCCCTAAAGCGTTGTCGTACCCTCGCCTGGACCCTAAACCGTCCCCGTCCCCTAACCTTAACCCTAGTCCGAACCCTAACCCTAACCCTTCCCCGAAGCCTGACCCTCACCCGTCCCCTAATCCTAACCCGTACGCTGACACTAACCCGCGCCATCACACGTACACTCCCCCTAAAGCGTTGTCGTACCCTCACCTGGACCCTAAACCGTCCCCGTCCCCTAACCCTAACCCTAGCCCGAACCCTAACCCTAACCCTTCCCCGAAGCCTGAGCCTCACCCGTCCCCTAATCCTAACCCGTACGCTGACACTAACCCGCGCCCTCACACGTACGCTCCCCCTAAAGCGTTGTCGTACCCTCACCTGGACCCTAAACCGTCCCCGTCCCCTAACCCTAACCCTAGTCCTAACCCTAACCCTAACCCTTCCCCGAAGCCTGACCCTCACCCGTCCCCTAATACTAACCCGTACGCTGACACTAACCCGCGCCATCACACGTACACTCCCCCTAAAGCTTTGTCGTACCCTCACCTGGACCCTAAACAGTCCCCGTCCCCTAACCCTAACCCTAGCCCGAACCCTAACCCTAACCCTTCCCCGAAGCGTGACCCTCACCCGTCCCTTAATCCTAACCCGTACGCTGACACTAACCCGCGCCCTCACACGTACGCTCCCCCTAAAGCGTTGTCGTACCCTCACCTGGACCCTAAACGGTCCCCGTCCCCTAACCCTAACCCTAGCCCGAACCCTAACCCTAACCCTTCCCCGAAGCCTGACCCTCACCCGTCCCCTAATCCTAAACCGTACGCTGACGCTAACCCGCGCCCTCACACGTACGCTCCCCCTAAAGCGTTGTCATACCCTCATCTGGACCCTAAAACGTCCCCGTCCCCTAAACCTAACCCTAGCCCGAACCCTAACCCTAACCCTTCCCCGAAGCCTGACCCTCACCCGTCCCCTAATCCTAACCCGTACGCTGACACTAACCCGCGCCCTCACACGTACGCTCCCCCTAAAGCGTTGTCGTACCCTCACCTGGACCCTAAACCGTCCCCGTCCCCTAACCCTAACCCTAGCCCGAACCCTAACCCTAACCCTTCCCCGAAGCCTGACCCTCACCAGTCCCCTAATCCTAACCCGTACGCTTACACTAACCCATGCCCTCACACGTATGCTCCCCCTAAAGCGTTGTCGTACCCTCACCTGGACCCTAAACCGTCCCCGTCCCCTAACCCTAACCCTATCCCGAACCCTAACCCTAACCCTTCCCCGAAGCCTGACCCTCACCCGTCCTCTAATCCTAACCCGTACGCTGACACTAACCCACGCCCTCACACGTACGCTCCCCCTAAAGCGTTGTCGTACCCTCACCTGCACCCTAAACCGTCCCCGTCCCCAAACCCTAACCCTAGCCCGAACCCTAACCCTAACCCTTCCCCGAAGCCTGACCCTCACCCGTCCCCTAATCCTAACCCGTACGCTGACACTAACCCGCGCCCTCACACGTACGCTCCCCCTAAAGCGTTGTCGTACCCTCACCTGGACCCTAAACCGTCCCCGTCCCCTAACCCTAACCCTATCCCGAACCCTAACCCTAACCCTTCCCCGAAGCCTGACCCTCACCCGTCCTCTAATCCTAACCCGTACGCTGACACTAACCCACGCCCTCACACGTACGCTCCCCCTAAAGCGTTGTCGTACCCTCACCTGGACCCTAAACCGTCCCCGTCCCCAAACCCTAACCCTAGCCCGAACCCTAACCCTAACCCTTCCCCGAAGCCTGACCCTCACCCGTCCCCTAATCCTAACCCGTACGCTGACACTAACCCGCGCCCTCACACGTACGCTCCCCCTAAAGCGTTGTCGTACCCTCACCTGGACCCTAAACCGTCCCCGTCCCCTAACCCTAACCCTAGCCCGAACCCTAACCCTAACCCTTCCCCGAAGCCTGACCCTCACCCGTCCCCTAATCCTAACCCGTACGCTGACGCTAACCCGCGCCCTCACACGTACGCTCCCCCTAAAGCGTTGTCGTACCCTCACCTGGACCCTAAACCGTCCCCGTCCCCTAACCCTAACCCTAGCCCGAACCCTAACCCTAACCCTTCCCCGAAGCCTGACCCTCACCCGTCCCCTAATCCTAACCCGTACGCTGACGCTAACCCGTGCCCTCACACGTACGCTCCCCCTAAAGCGTTGTCGTACCCTCATCTGGACCCTAAACCGTCCCCGTCCCCTAACCCTAACCCTAGACCGAACCCTAACCCTAACACTTCCCCGAAGCCTGACCCTCACCCGTCCCCTAATCCTAACCTGTACGCTGACGCTAACCCGCGCCCTCACACGTACGCTCCCCCTAAAGCGTTGTCGTACCCTCACCTGGACCCTAAACCGTCCCCGTCCCCTAACCCTAACCCTAGCCCGAATCCTAACCCTAACCCTTCCCCGAAGCCTGACCCTCACCCGTCCCCTAATCCTAACCCGTACGCTGACGCTAACCCGCGCCCTCACACGTACGCTCCCCCTAAAGCGTTGTCGTACCCTCACCTGGACCCTAAACCGTCCCCGTCCCCTAACCCTAACCCTAGCCCGAACCCTAACCCTAACCCTTCCCCGAAGCCTGACCCTCACCCGTCCCCTAATCCTAACCCGTACGCTGACGCTAACCCGCGCCCTCACACGTACGCTCCCCCTAAAGCGTTGTCGTACCCTCATCTGGACCCTAAACCGTCCCCGTCCCCTAACCCTAACCCTAGCCCGAACCCTAACCCTAACCCTTCCCCGAAGCCTGACCCTCACCCGTCCCCTAATCATAAACCGTACGCTGACGCTAACCCGCGCCCTCACACGTACGCTCCCCCTAAAGCGTTGTCGTACCCTCACCTGGACCCTAAACCGTCCCCGTCCCCTAACCCTAACCCTAGCCCGAACCCTAACCCTAACCCTTCCCCGAAGCCTGATCCTCACCCGTCCCCTAATCCTAACCCGTACGCTGACACTAACCCGCGCCCTCACACGTACGCTCCCCCTAAAGCGTTGTCGTACCCTCACCTGGACCCTAAACCGTCCCCGTCCCCTAACCTTAACCCTAGTCCGAACCCTAACCCTAACCCTTCCCCGAAGCCTGACCCTCACCAGTCCCCTAATCCTAACCCGTACGCTTACACTAACCCATTCCCTCACACGTATGCTCCCCCTAAAGCGTTGTCGTACCCTCACCTGGACCCTAAACCGTCCCCGTCCCCTAACCCTAACCCTATCCCGAACCCTAACCCTAACCCTTCCCCGAAGCCTGACCCTCACCCGTCCTCTAATCCTAACCCGTACGCTGACACTAACCCACGCCCTCACACGTACGCTCCCCCTAAAGCGTTGTCGTACCCTCACCTGGACCCTAAACCGTCCCCGTCCCCAAACCCTAACCCTAGCCCGAACCCTAACCCTAACCCTTCCCCGAAACCTGACCCTCACCCGTCCCCTAATCCTAACCCGTACGCTGACACTAACCCGCGCCCTCACACGTACGCTCCCCCTAAAGCGTTGTCGTACCCTCACCTGGACCCTAAACCGTCCCCGTCCCCTAACCCTAACCCTAGCCCGAACCCTAACCCTAACCCTTCCCCGAAGCCTGACCCTCACCCGTCCCCTAATCCTAACCCGTACGCTTACGCTAACCCGCGCCCTCACACGTACGCTCCCCCTAAAGCGTTGTCGTACCCTCACCTGGACCCTAAACCGTCCCCGTCCCCTAACCCTAACCCTAGCCCGAACCCTAACCCTAACCCTTCCCCGAAGCCTGACCCTCACCCGTCCCCTAATCCTAACCCGTACGCTGACGCTAACCCGTGCCCTCACACGTACGCTCCCCCTAAAGCGTTGTCGTACCCTCATCTGGACCCTAAACCGTCCCCGTCCCCTAACCCTAACCCTAGCCCGAACCCTAACCCTAACACTTCCCCGAAGCCTGACCCTCACCCGTCCCCTAATCCTAACCTGTACGCTGACGCTAACCCGCGCCCTCACACGTACGCTCCCCCTAAAGCATTGTCGTACCCTCACCTGGACCCTAAACCGTCCCCGTCCCCTAACCCTAACCCTAGCCCGAATCCTAACCCTAACCCTTCCCCGAAGCCTGACCCTCACCCGTCCCCTAATCCTAACCCGTACGCTGACGCTAACCCGCGCCCTCACACGTACGCTCCCCCTAAAGCGTTGTCGTACCCTCACCTGGACCCTAAACCGTCCCCGTCCCCTAACCCTAACCCTAGCCCGAACCCTAACCCTAACCCTTCCCCGAAGCCTGACCCTCACCCGTCCCCTAATCCTAACCCGTACGCTGACGCTAACCCGCGCCCTCACACGTACGCTCCCCCTAAAGCGTTGTCGTACCCTCATCTGGACCCTAAACCGTCCCCGTCCCCTAACCCTAACCCTAGCCCGAACCCTAACCCTAACCCTTCCCCGAAGCCTGACCCTCACCCGTCCCCTAATCATAAACCGTACGCTGACGCTAACCCGCGCCCTCACACGTACGCTCCCCCTAAAGCGTTGTCGTACCCTCACCTGGACCCTAAACCGTCCCCGTCCCCTAACCCTAACCCTAGCCCGAACCCTAACCCTAACCCTTCCCCGAAGCCTGATCCTCACCCGTCCCCTAATCCTAACCCGTACGCTGACACTAACCCGCGCCCTCACACGTACGCTCCCCCTAAAGCGTTGTCGTACCCTCACCTGGACCCTAAACCGTCCCCGTCCCCTAACCTTAACCCTAGTCCGAACCCTAACCCTAACCCTTCCCCGAAGCCTGACCCTCACCCGTCCCCTAATCCTAACCCGTACGCTGACACTAACCCGCGCCATCACACGTACACTCCTCCTAAAGCGTTGTCGTACCCTCATCTGGACCCTAAACCGTCCCCGTCCCCTAACCCTAACCCTAGCCCGAACCCTAACCCTAACCCTTCCCCGAAGCCTGAGCCTCACCCGTCCCCTAATCCTAACCCGTACGCTGACACTAACCCGCGCCCTCACACGTACGCTCCCCCTAAAGCGTTGTCGTACCCTCACCTGGACCCTAAACCGTCCCCGTCCCCTAACCCTAACCCTAGTCCTAACCCTAACCCTAACCCTTCCCCGAAGCCTGACCCTCACCCGTCCCCTAATCCTAACCCGTACGCTGACACTAACCCGCGCCATCACACGTACACTCCCCCTAAAGCGTTGTCGTACCCTCACCTGGACCCTAAACAGTCCCCGTCCCCTAACCCTAACCCTAGCCCGAACCCTAACCCTAACCCTTCCCCGAAGCGTGACCCTCACCCGTCCCTTAATCCTAACCCGTACGCTGACACTAACCCGCGCCCTCACACGTACGCTCCCCCTAAAGCGTTGTCGTACCCTCACCTGGACCCTAAACGGTCCCCGTCCCCTAACCCTAACCCTAGCCCGAACCCTAACCCTAACCCTTCCCCGAAGCCTGACCCTCACCCGTCCCCTAATCCTAAACCGTACGCTGACGCTAACCCGCGCCCTCACACGTACGCTCCCCCTAAAGCGTTGTCATACCCTCATCTGGACCCTAAACCGTCCCCGTCCCCTAAACCTAACCCTAGCCCGAACCCTAACCCTAACCCTTCCCCGAAGCCTGACCCTCACCCGTCCCCTAATCCTAACCCGTACGCTGACACTAACCCGCGCCCTCACACGTACGCTCCCCCTAAAGCGTTGCCGTACCCTCACCTGGACCCTAAACCGTCCCCGTCCCCTAACCCTAACCCTAGCCCGAACCCTAACCCTAACCCTTCCCCGAAGCCTGACCCTCACCAGTCCCCTAATCCTAACCCGTACGCTTACACTAACCCATGCCCTCACACGTATGCTCCCCCTAAAGCGTTGTCGTACCCTCACCTGGACCCTAAACCGTCCCCGTCCCCTAACCCTAACCCTATCCCGAACCCTAACCCTAACCCTTCCCCGAAGCCTGACCCTCACCCGTCCTCTAATCCTAACCCGTACGCTGACACTAACCCACGCCCTCACACGTACGCTCCCCCTAAAGCGTTGTCGTACCCTCACCTGGACCCTAAACCGTCCCCGTCCCCTAACCCTAACCCTAGCCCGAACCCTAACCCTAACCCTTCCCCGAAGCCTGACCCTCACTCGTCCCCTAATCCTAACCCGTACGCTGACGCTAACCCGCGCCCTCACACGTACGCTCCCCCTAAAGCGTTGTCGTACCCTCATCTGGACCCTAAACGGTCCCCGTCCCCTAAACCTAACCCTAGCCCGAACCCTAACCCTAACCCTTCCCCGAAGCCTGACCCTCACACGTCCCCTAATCCTAACCTGTACGCTGACGCTAACCCGCGCCCTCACACGTACGCTCCCCCTAAAGCGTTGTCGTACCCTCACCTGGACCCTAAACCGTCCCCGTCCCCTAACCCTAACCCTAGCCCGAACCCTAACCCTAACCCTTCCCCGAAGCCTGACCCTCACCCGTCCCCTAATCCTAACCCGTACGCTGACGCTAACCCGCGCCCTCACACGTACGCTCCCCCTAAAGCGTTGTCGTACCCTCACCTGGACCCTAAACCGTCCCCGTCCCCTAACCCTAACCCTATCCCGAACCCTAACCCTAACACTTCCCCGAAGCCTGACCCTCACCCGTCCCCTAATCCTAACCAGTACGCTGACGCTAACCCGCGCCCTCACACGTACGCTCCCCCTAAAGCGTTGTCGTACCCTCATCTGGACCCTAAACCGTCCCCGTCCCCTAACCCTAACCCTAGTCCGAACCCTAACCCTAACCCTTCCCCGAAGCCTGACCCTCACCCGTCCCCTAATCCTAACCCGTACGCTGACGCTAACCCGCGCCCTCACACGTACGCTCCCCCTAAAGCGTTGTCGTACCCTCACCTGGACCCTAAACCGTCCCCGTCCCCTAACCCTAACCCTAGCCCGAACCCTAACCCTAACCCTTCCCCGAAGCCTGACCCTCACCCGTCCCCTAATCCTAACCCGTACGCTTACACTAACCCGTGCCCTCACACGTACGCTCCCCCTAAAGCCTTGTCGTACCCTCACCTGGACCCTAAACCGTCCCCGTCCCCTAACCCTAACCCTAGCCCGAACCCTAACCCTAACCCTTCCCCGAAGCCTGATCCTCACCCGTCCCCTAATCCTAACCCGTACGCTGACACTAACCCGCGCCCTCACACGTACGCTCCCCCTAAAGCGTTGTCGTACCCTCGCCTGGACCCTAAACCGTCCCCGTCCCCTAACCTTAACCCTAGTCCGAACCCTAACCCTAACCCTTCCCCGAAGCCTGACCCTCACCCGTCCCCTAATCCTAACCCGTACGCTGACACTAACCCGCGCCATCACACGTACACTCCCCCTAAAGCGTTGTCGTACCCTCACCTGGACCCTAAACAGTCCCCGTCCCCTAACCCTAACCCTAGCCCGAACCCTAACCCTAACCCTTCCCCGAAGCGTGACCCTCACCCGTCCCTTAATCCTAACCCGTACGCTGACACTAACCCGCGCCCTCACACGTACGCTCCCCCTAAAGCGTTGTCGTACCCTCACCTGGACCCTAAACGGTCCCCATCCCCTAACCCTAACCCTAGCCCGAACCCTAACCCTAACCCTTCCCCGAAGCCTGACCCTCACCCGTCCCCTAATCCTAAACCGTACGCTGACGCTAACCTGCGCCCTCACACGTACGCTCCCCCTAAAGCGTTGTCATACCCTCATCTGGACCCTAAACCGTCCCCGTCCCCTAAACCTAACCCTAGCCCGAACCCTAACCCTAACACTTCCCCGAAGCCTGACCCTCACCCGTCCCCTAATCCTAACCCGTACGCTGACACTAAACCGCGCCCTCACACGTACGCTCCCCCTAAAGCGTTGTCGTACCCTCACCTGGACCCTAAACCGTCCCCGTCCCCTAACCCTAACCCTAGCCCGAACCCTAACCCTAACCCTTCCCCGAAGCCTGACCCTCACCAGTCCCTTAATCCTAACCCGTACGCTTACACTAACCCATGCCCTCACACGTATGCTCCCCCTAAAGCGTTGTCGTACCCTCACCTGGACCCTAAACTGTCCCCGTCCCCTAACCCTAACCCTATCCCGAACCCTAACCCTAACCCTTCCCCGAAGCCTGACCCTCACCCGTCCTCTAATCCTAACCCGTACGCTGACACTAACCCACGCCCTCACACGTACGCTCCCCCTAAAGCGTTGTCGTACCCTCACCTGGACCCTAAACCGTCCCCGTCCCCAAACCCTAACCCTAGACCGAACCCTAACCCTAACCCTTCCCCGAAGCCTGACCCTCACCCGTCCCCTAATCCTAACCCGTACGCTGACACTAACCTGCGCCCTCACACGTACGCTCCCCCTAAAGCGTTGTCGTACCCTCACCTGGACCCTAAACCGTCCCCGTCCCCTAACCCTAACCCTAGCCCGAACCCTAACCCTAACCCTTCCCCGAAGCCTGACCCTCACCCGTCCCCTAATCCTAACCCGTACGCTGACGCTAACCCGCGCCCTCACACGTACGCTCCCCCTAAAGCGTTGTCGTACCCTCATCTGGACCCTAAACCGTCCCCGTCCCCTAACCCTAACCCTAGCCCGAACCCTAACCCTAACCCTTCCCCGAAGCCTGACCCTCACCCGTGCCCTAATCCTAACCCGTACGCTGACGCTAACCCGCGCCCTCACACGTACGCTCCCCCTAAAGCGTTGTCGTACCCTCACCTGGACCCTAAACCGTCCCCGTCCCCTAACCCTAACCCTAGCCCGAACCCTAACCCTAACCCTTCCCCGAAGCCTGACCCTCACCCGTCCACTAATCCTAACCCGTACGCTGACGCTAACCCGCGCCCTCACACGTACGCTCCCCCTGGTACTCGGGTGCAACATTCCAGACGCTTTACTAACACTCTCCCGACTTGGAGAGTCAGTGCCTTTAACCTCCTGTTTGGCCCAGTTTGCAATTTCTGCGGAAGATGAACAGGAATAGGGAGACCCAATGAGAGACTAGCTGGAGGTGTCTGGACGGGCAAATTTAACTCTCATTTCCCACCAGGAAGAGGAATTAACCAAAGGCTCAGCGTGCCGTGCCGGAACCAGATTAGGGCCTGAAGCAATCCTGCGGTGTTGCGGCCAGCTCACAAGAAAGCGAGTTGAAGAAAGGAGCTCAGGGGCACTGTAATTCACAAACCTGCAGAGTTATAAATGACAGCTATCGTCCACAAATATACTGAAGTAAGGCTGCCAAGAGGACTTGAAAGCGAGGCAGAATTGCAGGAAACCGATTTCAGGAGGTAGACTGGAATTGCATTGAAAGCATAGGAAAAGAGGCAGAACGTCCACAATGATGCACTTGGCCAAAAAGGGCGTATGCGTTTTTTCCTGAATATATTCAGGAAAAAACGCATACGCCCTTTTTGGCCAACCAAGCAAGCTTGCAAACGAAATCTGCACTACAATGAAGTCTCACTTCCCCCCGGTCAAAAGGGCCATCTGAAAAAAGTGTAAAATCCAGAAAGGCAGGACAGGCCATGGAGAACTGGGAGCCTTGTTATGCTGATGGGCGGGATGTAAATTGCCAACAGACACTCGGGAGAAGTGTATGGTGTTTCCTGAAACATCTAAAAAACAAAGCAACAGAGCCTAGGGCACTTCCACTTATGGTCCTATAGCTTAGGGAAATTAAAATCAAAAAGACACAGCCACCCCAATGTTTGGGACGCCTCTGTTTACAAGAACCTCGTTTACCGTACAAGTTCAATATCACAGAAAGTGAAAAATGGATAAAGAACTTGTGGTACTTACGTACAATGCAGTATCACTCAGCAGTGAAATCTATGTCATCAGGCCCGTAGCAGCACAATGAGTGGATTCAGGTACGATGATTCTAACTGAAATAAGTCACACAGAAAAAGAAACATCATAAGATATCAGTAATACACGGAATGTAAACTTGGCTACACAGGAACTGAATTACAGAACAGAACAGGGTCTCAAATTTAGAAAACCAACTTATGCTTGTTTAAGGGTAAAGGTGAGTTGGGGTGCTGCATAAAACCAGAGATTGAAATGAGCACAGATAAAGTTCCTTAAGCCAAATATGGAATAGACAAGAGCTACTCCTTGCTCAACGAAATGGACTCAACACCGCATATTAAACGCCTAAGAATGTACCTGACTCTTAAGTATCTTAAAACCTATGGATTGCTATGTCTCCGAAAGAGAATCAAGCATGTGTACAGGGACATAAACGCAGCAGTGATAGGATTGGAGAGGTTCGGTGAGCAAATGAAGACCCTTTGAAGTCATATTGCATGGTACCCATTCCACGGGTTTCAACTACCCAGGTTTAAGGTATTCTTCCTTCAGCTAAAACATGCATGTGGAACCTAGAGTATGATCAACCATGTGATCGGGAGACGTGTTCAAATATGTCTCAGTTTTCGTACCCTGGTACTCGGGTGCAACATTCCAGACGCTTTACTAACACTCTCCCGACTTGGAGAGTCAGTCCCTTTAACCTCCTGTTTGGCCCAGTTTGCAATTTCTGCGGAAGATGAACAGGAATAGCGAGAACCAATGAGAGACTAGCTGGAGGTGTCTGGACGGGCAAATTTAACTCTCATTTCCCACCAGGAAGAGGAAATAACCAAAGGCTCAGCATGCCGTGCCGGAACCAGATTAGGGCCTGAAGCCATCCTGCGGTGTTGCGGCCAGCTCACAAGAAAACGAGTTGAAGAAAGGAGCTCAGGGGCACTGTAATTCACAAACCTGCAGAGTTATAAATGACAACTATCGTCCAAAAATATACTGAAGTAAGGCTGCCAAGAGGACTTGAAAGCGGGGCAGAATTGCAGGAAACCGATTTCAGGAGGTAGACTGGAATTGCATTGAAAGCATAGGAAAAGAGGCAGAACGTCCACAATGATGCACTTGGCCAAAAAGGGCGTATGCGTTTTTTCCTGAATATATTCAGGAAAAAACGCATACGCCCTTTTTGGCCAACCAAGCAAGCTTGCAAAGGAAATCTGCACTACAATGAAGTCTCACTTCCCCCCGGTCAAAAGGGCCATCTGAAAAAAGTGTAAAATCCAGAAAGGCAGGACAGGCCATGGAGAACTGGGAGCCTTGTTATGCTGATGGGCGGGATGTAAACTGCCAACAGACACTCGGGAGAAGTGTATGGTGTTTCCTGAAACATCTAAAAAACAAAGCAACAGAGCCTAGGCCACTTCCACTTATGGTCCTATAGCTTAGGGAAATTAAAATCAAAAAGACACAGCCACCCCAAAGTTTGGGACGCCTCTGTTTACAAGAACCTCGTTTACCGTACAAGTTCAATATCACAGAAAGTGAAAAATGGATAAAGAACTTGTGGTACTTACGTACAATGCAGTATCACTCAGCAGTGAAATCTATGCCATCAGGCCCGTAGCAGCACAATGAGTGGATTCAGGTACGATGATTCTAACTGAAATAAGTCACACAGAAAAAGAAACATCATAAGATATCAGTAATACACGGAATGTAAACTTGGCTACACAGGAACTGAATTACAGAACAGAACAGTGTCTCAAATTTAGAAAACCAACTTATGCTTGTTTAAGGGTAAAGGTGAGTTGGGGTGCTGCATAAAACCAGAGATTGAAATGAGCACAGATAAAGTTCCTTAAGCCAAATATGGAATAGACAAGAGCTACTCCTTGCTCAACGAAATGGACTCAACACCGCATATTAAACGCCTAAGAATGTACCTGACTCTTAAGTATCTTAAAACCTATGGATTGCTATGTCTCCGAAAGAGAATCAAGCATGTGTACAGGGACATAAACGCAGCAGTGATAGGATTGGAGAGGTTCGGTGAGCAAATGAAGACCCTTTGAAGTCATATTGCATGGTACCCATTCCACGGGTTTCAACTACCCAGGTTTAAGGTATTCTTCCTTCAGCTAAAACATGCATGTGGAACCTAGAGTATGATCAACCATGTGATCGGGAGACGTGTTCAAATATGTCTCAGTTTTCGTACCCTGGTACTCGGGTGCAACATTCCAGACGCTTTACTAACACTCTCCCGACTTGGAGAGTCAGTCCCTTTAACCTCCTGTTTGGCCCAGTTTGCAATTTCTGCGGAAGATGAACAGGAATAGCGAGAACCAATGAGAGACTAGCTGGAGGTGTCTGGACGGGCAAATTTAACTCTCATTTCCCACCAGGAAGAGGAAATAACCAAAGGCTCAGCGTGCCGTGCCGGAACCAGATTAGGGCCTGAAGCCATCCTGCGGTGTTGCGGCCAGCTCACAAGAAAACGAGTTGAAGAAAGGAGCTCAGGGGCACTGTAATTCACAAACCTGCAGAGTTATAAATGACAACTATCGTCCAAAAATATACTGAAGTAAGGCTGCCAAGAGGACTTGAAAGCGGGGCAGAATTGCAGGAAACCGATTTCAGGAGGTAGACTGGAATTGCATTGAAAGCATAGGAAAAGAGGCAGAACGTCCACAATGATGCACTTGGCCAAAAAGGGCGTATGCGTTTTTTCCTGAATATATTCAGGAAAAAACGCATACGCCCTTTTTGGCCAACCAAGCAAGCTTGCAAAGGAAATCTGCACTACAATGAAGTCTCACTTCCCCCCGGTCAAAAGGGCCATCTGAAAAAAGTGTAAAATCCAGAAAGGCAGGACAGGCCATGGAGAACTGGGAGCCTTGTTATGCTGATGGGCGGGATGTAAACTGCCAACAGACACTCGGGAGAAGTGTATGGTGTTTCCTGAAACATCTAAAAAACAAAGCAACAGAGCCTAGGCCACTTCCACTTATGGTCCTATAGCTTAGGGAAATTAAAATCAAAAAGACACAGCCACCCCAAAGTTTGGGACGCCTCTGTTTACAAGAACCTCGTTTACCGTACAAGTTCAATATCACAGAAAGTGAAAAATGGATAAAGAACTTGTGGTACTTACGTACAATGCAGTATCACTCAGCAGTGAAATCTATGCCATCAGGCCCGTAGCAGCACAATGAGTGGATTCAGGTACGATGATTCTAACTGAAATAAGTCACACAGAAAAAGAAACATCATAAGATATCAGTAATACACGGAATGTAAACTTGGCTACACAGGAACTGAATTACAGAACAGAACAGGGTATCAAATTTAGAAAACCAACTTATGCTTGTTTAAGGGTAAAGGTGAGTTGGGGTGCTGCATAAAACCAGAGATTGAAATGAGCACAGATAAAGTTCCTTAAGCCAAATATGGAATAGACAAGAGCTACTCCTTGCTCAGCGAAATGGACTCAACACCGCATATTAAACGCCTAAGAATGTACCTGACTCTTAAGTATCTTAAAACCTATGGATTGCTATGTCTCCGAAAGAGAATCAAGCATGTGTACAGGGACATAAACGCAGCAGTGATAGGATTGGAGAGGTTCGGTGAGCAAATGAAGACCCTTTGAAGTCATATTGCATGGTACCCATTCCACGGCTTTCAACTACCCAGGTTTAAGGTATTCTTCCTTCAGCTAAAACATGCATGTGGAACCTAGAGTATGATCAACCATGTGATCGGGAGACGTGTTCAAATATGTCTCAGTTTTCGTACCCTGGTACTCGGGTGCAACATTCCAGACGCTTTACTAACACTCTCCCGACTTGGAGAGTCAGTCCCTTTAACCTCCTGTTTGGCCCAGTTTGCAATTTCTGCGGAAGATGAACAGGAATAGCGAGAACCAATGAGAGACTAGCTGGAGGTGTCTGGACGGGCAAATTTAACTCTCATTTCCCACCAGGAAGAGGAAATAACCAAAGGCTCAGCGTGCCGTGCCGGAACCAGATTAGGGCCTGAAGCCATCCTGCGGTGTTGCGGCCAGCTCACAAGAAAACGAGTTGAAGAAAGGAGCTCAGGGGCACTGTAATTCACAAACCTGCAGAGTTATAAATGACAACTATCGTCCAAAAATATACTGAAGTAAGGCTGCCAAGAGGACTTGAAAGCGGGGCAGAATTGCAGGAAACCGATTTCAGGAGGTAGACTGGAATTGCATTGAAAGCATAGGAAAAGAGGCAGAACGTCCACAATGATGCACTTGGCCAAAAAGGGCGTATGCGTTTTTTCCTGAATATATTCAGGAAAAAACGCATACGCCCTTTTTGGCCAACCAAGCAAGCTTGCAAAGGAAATCTGCACTACAATGAAGTCTCACTTCCCCCCGGTCAAAAGGGCCATCTGAAAAAAGTGTAAAATCCAGAAAGGCAGGACAGGCCATGGAGAACTGGGAGCCTTGTTATGCTGATGGGCGGGATGTAAACTGCCAACAGACACTCGGGAGAAGTGTATGGTGTTTCCTGAAACATCTAAAAAACAAAGCAACAGAGCCTAGGGCACTTCCACTTATGGTCCTATAGCTTAGGGAAATTAAAATCAAAAAGACACAGCCACCCCAAAGTTTGGGACGCCTCTGTTTACAAGAACCTCGTTTACCGTACAAGTTCAATATCACAGAAAGTGAAAAATGGATAAAGAACTTGTGGTACTTACGTACAATGCAGTATCACTCAGCAGTGAAATCTATGCCATCAGGCCCGTAGCAGCACAATGAGTGGATTCAGGTACGATGATTCTAACTGAAATAAGTCACACAGAAAAAGAAACATCATAAGATATCAGTAATACACGGAATGTAAACTTGGCTACACAGGAACTGAATTACAGAACAGAACAGGGTATCAAATTTAGAAAACCAACTTATGCTTGTTTAAGGGTAAAGGTGAGTTGGGGTGCTGCATAAAACCAGAGATTGAAATGAGCACAGATAAAGTTCCTTAAGCCAAATATGGAATAGACAAGAGCTACTCCTTGCTCAGCGAAATGGACTCAACACCGCATATTAAACGCCTAAGAATGTACCTGACTCTTAAGTATCTTAAAACCTATGGATTGCTATGTCTCCGAAAGAGAATCAAGCATGTGTACAGGGACATAAACGCAGCAGTGATAGGATTGGAGAGGTTCGGTGAGCAAATGAAGACCCTTTGAAGTCATATTGCATGGTACCCATTCCACGGGTTTCAACTACCCAGGTTTAAGGTATTCTTCCTTCAGCTAAAACATGCATGTGGAACCTAGAGTATGATCAACCATGTGATCGGGAGACGTGTTCAAATATGTCTCAGTTTTCGTACCCTGGTACTCGGGTGCAACATTCCAGACGCTTTACTAACACTCTCCCGACTTGGAGAGTCAGTCCCTTTAACCTCCTGTTTGGCCCAGTTTGCAATTTCTGCGGAAGATGAACAGGAATAGCGAGAACCAATGAGAGACTAGCTGGAGGTGTCTGGACGGGCAAATTTAACTCTCATTTCCCACCAGGAAGAGGAAATAACCAAAGGCTCAGCGTGCCGTGCCGGAACCAGATTAGGGCCTGAAGCCATCCTGCGGTGTTGCGGCCAGCTCACAAGAAAACGAGTTGAAGAAAGGAGCTCAGGGGCACTGTAATTCACAAACCTGCAGAGTTATAAATGACAACTATCGTCCAAAAATATACTGAAGTAAGGCTGCCAAGAGGACTTGAAAGCGGGGCAGAATTGCAGGGAAACCGATTTCAGGAGGTAGACTGGAATTGCATTGAAAGCATAGGAAAAGAGGCAGAACGTCCACAATGATGCACTTGGCCAAAAAGGGCGTATGCGTTTTTTCCTGAATATATTCAGGAAAGAACGCATACGCCCTTTTTGGCCAACCAAGCAAGCTTGCAAAGGAAATCTGCACTACAATGAAGTCTCACTTCCCCCGGTCAAAAGGGCCATCTGAAAAAAGTGTAAAATCCAGAAAGGCAGGACAGGCCATGGAGAACTGGGAGCCTTGTTATGCTGATGGGCGGGATGTAAACTGCCAACAGACACTCGGGAGAAGTGTATGGTGTTTCCTGAAACATCTAAAAAACAAAGCAACAGAGCCTAGGGCACTTCCACTTATGGTCCTATAGCTTAGGGAAATTAAAATCAAAAAGACACAGCCACCCCAATGTTTGGGACGCCTCTGTTTACAAGAACCTCGTTTACCGTACAAGTTCAATATCACAGAAAGTGAAAAATGGATAAAGAACTTGTGGTACTTACGTACAATGCAGTATCACTCAGCAGTGAAATCTATGTCATCAGGCCCGTAGCAGCACAATGAGTGGATTCAGGTACGATGATTCTAACTGAAATAAGTCACACAGAAAAAGAAACATCATAAGATATCAGTAATACACGGAATGTAAACTTGGCTACACAGGAACTGAATTACAGAACAGAACAGGGTCTCAAATTTAGAAAACCAACTTATGCTTGTTTAAGGGTAAAGGTGAGTTGGGGTGCTGCATAAAACCAGAGATTGAAATGAGCACAGATAAAGTTCCTTAAGCCAAATATGGAATAGACAAGAGCTACTCCTTGCTCAACGAAATGGACTCAACACCGCATATTAAACGCCTAAGAATGTACCTGACTCTTAAGTATCTTAAAACCTATGGATTGCTATGTCTCCGAAAGAGAATCAAGCATGTGTACAGGGACATAAACGCAGCAGTGATAGGATTGGAGAGGTTCGGTGAGCAAATGAAGACCCTTTGAAGTCATATTGCATGGTACCCATTCCACGGGTTTCAACTACCCAGGTTTAAGGTATTCTTCCTTCAGCTAAAACATGCATGTGGAACCTAGAGTATGATCAACCATGTGATCGGGAGACGTGTTCAAATATGTCTCAGTTTTCGTACCCTGGTACTCGGGTGCAACATTCCAGACGCTTTACTAACACTCTCCCGACTTGGAGAGTCAGTCCCTTTAACCTCCTGTTTGGCCCAGTTTGCAATTTCTGCGGAAGATGAACAGGAATAGCGAGAACCAATGAGAGACTAGCTGGAGGTGTCTGGACGGGCAAATTTAACTCTCATTTCCCACCAGGAAGAGGAAATAACCAAAGGCTCAGCGTGCCGTGCCGGAACCAGATTAGGGCCTGAAGCCATCCTGCGGTGTTGCGGCCAGCTCACAAGAAAACGAGTTGAAGAAAGGAGCTCAGGGGCACTGTAATTCACAAACCTGCAGAGTTATAAATGACAACTATCGTCCAAAAATATACTGAAGTAAGGCTGCCAAGAGGACTTGAAAGCGGGGCAGAATTGCAGGAAACCGATTTCAGGAGGTAGACTGGAATTGCATTGAAAGCATAGGAAAAGAGGCAGAACGTCCACAATGATGCACTTGGCCAAAAAGGGCGTATGCGTTTTTTCCTGAATATATTCAGGAAAAAACGCATACGCCCTTTTTGGCCAACCAAGCAAGCTTGCAAAGGAAATCTGCACTACAATGAAGTCTCACTTCCCCCCGGTCAAAAGGGCCATCTGAAAAAAGTGTAAAATCCAGAAAGGCAGGACAGGCCATGGAGAACTGGGAGCCTTGTTATGCTGATGGGCGGGATGTAAACTGCCAACAGACACTCGGGAGAAGTGTATGGTGTTTCCTGAAACATCTAAAAAACAAAGCAACAGAGCCTAGGCCACTTCCACTTATGGTCCTATAGCTTAGGGAAATTAAAATCAAAAAGACACAGCCACCCCAATGTTTGGGACGCCTCTGTTTACAAGAACCTCGTTTACCGTACAAGTTCAATATCACAGAAAGTGAAAAATGGATAAAGAACTTGTGGTACTTACGTACAATGCAGTATCACTCAGCAGTGAAATCTATGTCATCAGGCCCGTAGCAGCACAATGAGTGGATTCAGGTACGATGATTCTAACTGAAATAAGTCACACAGAAAAAGAAACATCATAAGATATCAGTAATACACGGAATGTAAACTTGGCTACACAGGAACTGAATTACAGAACAGAACAGGGTCTCAAATTTAGAAAACCAACTTATGCTTGTTTAAGGGTAAAGGTGAGTTGGGGTGCTGCATAAAACCAGAGATTGAAATGAGCACAGATAAAGTTCCTTAAGCCAAATATGGAATAGACAAGAGCTACTCCTTGCTCAACGAAATGGACTCAACACCGCATATTAAACGCCTAAGAATGTACCTGACTCTTAAGTATCTTAAAACCTATGGATTGCTATGTCTCCGAAAGAGAATCAAGCATGTGTACAGGGACATAAACGCAGCAGTGATAGGATTGGAGAGGTTCGGTGAGCAAATGAAGACCCTTTGAAGTCATATTGCATGGTACCCATTCCACGGGTTTCAACTACCCAGGTTTAAGGTATTCTTCCTTCAGCTAAAACATGCATGTGGAACCTAGAGTATGATCAACCATGTGATCGGGAGACGTGTTCAAATATGTCTCAGTTTTTGTACCCTGGTACTCGGGTGCAACATTCCAGACGCTTTACTAACACTCTCCCGACTTGGAGAGTCAGTCCCTTTAACCTCCTGTTTGGCCCAGTTTGCAATTTCTGCGGAAGATGAACAGGAATAGCGAGAACCAATGAGAGACTAGCTGGAGGTGTCTGGACGGGCAAATTTAACTCTCATTTCCCACCAGGAAGAGGAAATAACCAAAGGCTCAGCGTGCCGTGCCGGAACCAGATTAGGGCCTGAAGCCATCCTGCGGTGTTGCGGCCAGCTCACAAGAAAACGAGTTGAAGAAAGGAGCTCAGGGGCACTGTAATTCACAAACCTGCAGAGTTATAAATGACAACTATCGTCCAAAAATATACTGAAGTAAGGCTGCCAAGAGGACTTGAAAGCGGGGCAGAATTGCAGGAAACCGATTTCAGGAGGTAGACTGGAATTGCATTGAAAGCATAGGAAAAGAGGCAGAACGTCCACAATGATGCACTTGGCCAAAAAGGGCGTATGCGTTTTTTCCTGAATATATTCAGGAAAGAACGCATACGCCCTTTTTGGCCAACCAAGCAAGCTTGCAAAGGAAATCTGCACTACAATGAAGTCTCACTTCCCCCCAGTCAAAAGGGCCATCTGAAAAAAGTGTAAAATCCAGAAAGGCAGGACAGGCCATGGAGAACTGGGAGCCTTGTTATGCTGATGGGCGGGATGTAAACTGCCAACAGACACTCGGGAGAAGTGTATGGTGTTTCCTGAAACATCTAAAAAACAAAGCAACAGAGCCTAGGGCACTTCCACTTATGGTCCTATAGCTTAGGGAAATTAAAATCAAAAAGACACAGCCACCCCAATGTTTGGGACGCCTCTGTTTACAAGAACCTCGTTTACCGTACAAGTTCAATATCACAGAAAGTGAAAAATGGATAAAGAACTTGTGGTACTTACGTACAATGCAGTATCACTCAGCAGTGAAATCTATGTCATCAGGCCCGTAGCAGCACAATGAGTGGATTCAGGTACGATGATTCTAACTGAAATAAGTCACACAGAAAAAGAAACATCATAAGATATCAGTAATACACGGAATGTCAACTTGGCTACACAGGAACTGAATTACAGAACAGAACAGGGTCTCAAATTTAGAAAACCAACTTATGCTTGTTTAAGGGTAAAGGTGAGTTGGGGTGCTGCATAAAACCAGAGATTGAAATGAGCACAGATAAAGTTCCTTAAGCCAAATATGGAATAGACAAGAGCTACTCCTTGCTCAACGAAATGGACTCAACACCGCATATTAAACGCCTAAGAATGTACCTGACTCTTAAGTATCTTAAAACCTATGGATTGCTATGTCTCCGAAAGAGAATCAAGCATGTGTACAGGGACATAAACGCAGCAGTGATAGGATTGGAGAGGTTCGGTGAGCAAATGAAGACCCTTTGAAGTCATATTGCATGGTACCCATTTCACGGGTTTCAACTACCCAGGTTTAAGGTATTCTTCCTTCAGCTAAAACATGCATGTGGAACCTAGAGTATGATCAACCATGTGATCGGGAGACGTGTTCAAATATGTCTCAGTTTTCGTACCCTGGTACTCGGGTGCAACATTCCAGACGCTTTACTAACACTCTCCCGACTTGGAGAGTCAGTCCCTTTAACCTCCTGTTTGGCCCAGTTTGCAATTTCTGCGGAAGATGAACAGGAATAGCGAGAACCAATGAGAGACTAGCTGGAGGTGTCTGGACGGGCAAATTTAACTCTCATTTCCCACCAGGAAGAGGAAATAACCAAAGGCTCAGCGTGCCGTGCCGGAACCAGATTAGGGCCTGAAGCCATCCTGCGGTGTTGCGGCCAGCTCACAAGAAAACGAGTTGAAGAAAGGAGCTCAGGGGCACTGTAATTCACAAACCTGCAGAGTTATAAATGACAACTATCGTCCAAAAATATACTGAAGTAAGGCTGCCAAGAGGACTTGAAAGCGGGGCAGAATTGCAGGAAACCGATTTCAGGAGGTAGACTGGAATTGCATTGAAAGCATAGGAAAAGAGGCAGAACGTCCACAATGATGCACTTGGCCAAAAAGGGCGTATGCGTTTTTTCCTGAATATATTCAGGAAAAAACGCATACGCCCTTTTTGGCCAACCAAGCAAGCTTGCAAAGGAAATCTGCACTACAATGAAGTCTCACTTCCCCCCGGTCAAAAGGGCCATCTGAAAAAAGTGTAAAATCCAGAAAGGCAGGACAGGCCATGGAGAACTGGGAGCCTTGTTATGCTGATGGGCGGGATGTAAACTGCCAACAGACACTCGGGAGAAGTGTATGGTGTTTCCTGAAACATCTAAAAAACAAAGCAACAGAGCCTAGGGCACTTCCACTTATGGTCCTATAGCTTAGGGAAATTAAAATCAAAAAGACACAGCCACCCCAATGTTTGGGACGCCTCTGTTTACAAGAACCTCGTTTACCGTACAAGTTCAATATCACAGAAAGTGAAAAATGGATAAAGAACTTGTGGTACTTACGTACAATGCAGTATCACTCAGCAGTGAAATCTATGTCATCAGGCCCGTAGCAGCACAATGAGTGGATTCAGGTACGATGATTCTAACTGAAATAAGTCACACAGAAAAAGAAACATCATAAGATATCAGTAATACACGGAATGTAAACTTGGCTACACAGGAACTGAATTACAGAACAGAACAGGGTCTCAAATTTAGAAAACCAACTTATGCTTGTTTAAGGGTAAAGGTGAGTTGGGGTGCTGCATAAAACCAGAGATTGAAATGAGCACAGATAAAGTTCCTTAAGCCAAATATGGAATAGACAAGAGCTACTCCTTGCTCAACGAAATGGACTCAACACCGCATATTAAACGCCTAAGAATGTACCTGACTCTTAAGTATCTTAAAACCTATGGATTGCTATGTCTCCGAAAGAGAATCAAGCATGTGTACAGGGACATAAACGCAGCAGTGATAGGATTGGAGAGGTTCGGTGAGCAAATGAAGACCCTTTGAAGTCATATTGCATGGTACCCATTCCACGGGTTTCAACTACCCAGGTTTAAGGTATTCTTCCTTCAGCTAAAACATGCATGTGGAACCTAGAGTATGATCAACCATGTGATCGGGAGACGTGTTCAAATATGTCTCAGTTTTCGTACCCTGGTACTCGGGTGCAACATTCCAGACGCTTTACTAACACTCTCCCGACTTGGAGAGTCAGTCCCTTTAACCTCCTGTTTGGCCCAGTTTGCAATTTCTGCGGAAGATGAACAGGAATAGCGAGAACCAATGAGAGACTAGCTGGAGGTGTCTGGACGGGCAAATTTAACTCTCATTTCCCACCAGGAAGAGGAAATAACCAAAGGCTCAGCGTGCCGTGCCGGAACCAGATTAGGGCCTGAAGCCATCCTGCGGTGTTGCGGCCAGCTCACAAGAAAACGAGTTGAAGAAAGGAGCTCAGGGGCACTGTAACTCACAAACCTGCAGAGTTATAAATGACAACTATCGTCCAAAAATATACTGAAGTAAGGCTGCCAAGAGGACTTGAAAGCGGGGCAGAATTGCAGGAAACCGATTTCAGGAGGTAGACTGGAATTGCATTGAAAGCATAGGAAAAGAGGCAGAACGTCCACAATGATGCACTTGGCCAAAAAGGGCGTATGCGTTTTTTCCTGAATATATTCAGGAAAAAACGCATACGCCCTTTTTGGCCAACCAAGCAAGCTTGCAAAGGAAATCTGCACTACAATGAAGTCTCACTTCCCCCCGGTCAAAAGGGCCATCTGAAAAAAGTGTAAAATCCAGAAAGGCAGGACAGGCCATGGAGAACTGGGAGCCTTGTTATGCTGATGGGCGGGATGTAAACTGCCAACAGACACTCGGGAGAAGTGTATGGTGTTTCCTGAAACATCTAAAAAACAAAGCAACAGAGCCTAGGGCACTTCCACTTATGGTCCTATAGCTTAGGGAAATTAAAATCAAAAAGACACAGCCACCCCAATGTTTGGGACGCCTCTGTTTACAAGAACCTCGTTTACCGTACAAGTTCAATATCACAGAAAGTGAAAAATGGATAAAGAACTTGTGGTACTTAGGTACAATGCAGTATCACTCAGCAGTGAAATCTATGTCATCAGGCCCGTAGCAGCACAATGAGTGGATTCAGGTACGATGATTCTAACTGAAATAAGTCACACAGAAAAAGAAACATCATAAGATATCAGTAATACACGGAATGTAAACTTGGCTACACAGGAACTGAATTACAGAACAGAACAGGGTCTCAAATTTAGAAAACCAACTTATGCTTGTTTAAGGGTAAAGGTGAGTTGGGGTGCTGCATAAAACCAGAGATTGAAATGAGCACAGATAAAGTTCCTTAAGCCAAATATGGAATAGACAAGAGCTACTCCTTGCTCAACGAAATGGACTCAACACCGCATATTAAACGCCTAAGAATGTACCTGACTCTTAAGTATCTTAAAACCTATGGATTGCTATGTCTCCGAAAGAGAATCAAGCATGTGTACAGGGACATAAACGCAGCAGTGATAGGATTGGAGAGGTTCGGTGAGCAAATGAAGACCCTTTGAAGTCATATTGCATGGTACCCATTCCACGGGTTTCAACTACCCAGGTTTAAGGTATTCTTCCTTCAGCTAAAACATGCATGTGGAACCTAGAGTATGATCAACCATGTGATCGGGAGACGTGTTCAAATATGTCTCAGTTTTCGTACCCTGGTACTCGGGTGCAACATTCCAGACGCTTTACTAACACTCTCCCGACTTGGAGAGTCAGTCCCTTTAACCTCCTGTTTGGCCCAGTTTGCAATTTCTGCGGAAGATGAACAGGAATAGCGAGAACCAATGAGAGACTTGGCTGGAGGTGTCTGGACGGGCAAATTTAACTCTCATTTCCCACCAGGAAGAGGAAATAACCAAAGGCTCAGCGTGCCGTGCCGGAAACAGATTAGGGCCTGAAGCCATCCTGCGGTGTTGCGGCCAGCTCACAAGAAAACGAGTTGAAGAAAGGAGCTCAGGGGCACTGTAATTCACAAACCTGCAGAGTTATAAATGACAACTATCGTCCAAAAATATACTGAAGTAAGGCTGCCAAGAGGACTTGAAAGCGGGGCAGAATTGCAGGAAACCGATTTCAGGAGGTAGACTGGAATTGCATTGAAAGCATAGGAAAAGAGGCAGAACGTCCACAATGATGCACTTGGCCAAAAAGGGCGTATGCGTTTTTTCCTGAATATATTCAGGAAAAAACGCATACGCCCTTTTTGGCCAACCAAGCAAGCTTGCAAAGGAAATCTGCACTACAATGAAGTCTCACTTCCCCCCGGTCAAAAGGGCCATCTGAAAAAAGTGTAAAATCCAGAAAGGCAGGACAGGCCATGGAGAACTGGGAGCCTTGTTATGCTGATGGGCGGGATGTAAACTGCCAACAGACACTCGGGAGAAGTGTATGGTGTTTCCTGAAACATCTAAAAAACAAAGCAACAGAGCCTAGGGCACTTCCACTTATGGTCCTATAGCTTAGGGAAATTAAAATCAAAAAGACACAGCCACCCCAATGTTTGGGACGCCTCTGTTTACAAGAACCTCGTTTACCGTACAAGTTCAATATCACAGAAAGTGAAAAATGGATAAAGAACTTGTGGTACTTACGTACAATGCAGTATCACTCAGCAGTGAAATCTATGTCATCAGGCCCGTAGCAGCACAATGAGTGGATTCAGGTACGATGATTCTAACTGAAATAAGTCACACAGAAAAAGAAACATCATAAGTTATCAGTAATACATGGAATGTAAACTTGGCTACACAGGAACTGAATTACAGAACAGAACAGGGTCTCAAATTTAGAAAACCAACTTATGCTTGTTTAAGGGTAAAGGTGAGTTGGGGTGCTGCATAAAACCAGAGATTGAAATGAGCACAGATAAAGTTCCTTAAGCCAAATATGGAATAGACAAGAGCTACTCCTTGCTCAACGAAATGGACTCAACACCGCATATTAAACGCCTAAGAATGTACCTGACTCTTAAGTATCTTAAAACCTATGGATTGCTATGTCTCCGAAAGAGAATCAAGCATGTGTACAGGGACATAAACGCAGCAGTGATAGGATTGGAGAGGTTCGGTGAGCAAATGAAGACCCTTTGAAGTCATATTGCATGGTACCCATTCCACGGGTTTCAACTACCCAGGTTTAAGGTATTCTTCCTTCAGCTAAAACATGCATGTGGAACCTAGAGTATGATCAACCATGTGATCGGGAGACGTGTTCAAATATGTCTCAGTTTTCGTACCCTGGTACTCGGGTGCAACATTCCAGACGCTTTACTAACACTCTCCCGACTTGGAGAGTCAGTCCCTTTAACCTCCTGTTTGGCCCAGTTTGCAATTTCTGCGGAAGATGAACAGGAATAGCGAGAACCAATGAGAGACTTGGCTGGAGGTGTCTGGACGGGCAAATTTAACTCTCATTTCCCACCAGGAAGAGGAAATAACCAAAGGCTCAGCGTGCCGTGCCGGAAACAGATTAGGGCCTGAAGCCATCCTGCGGTGTTGCGGCCAGCTCACAAGAAAACGAGTTGAAGAAAGGAGCTCAGGGGCACTGTAATTCACAAACCTGCAGAGTTATAAATGACAACTATCGTCCAAAAATATACTGAAGTAAGGCTGCCAAGAGGACTTGAAAGCGGGGCAGAATTGCAGGAAACCGATTTCAGGAGGTAGACTGGAATTGCATTGAAAGCATAGGAAAAGAGGCAGAACGTCCACAATGATGCACTTGGCCAAAAAGGGCGTATGCGTTTTTTCCTGAATATATTCAGGAAAAAACGCATACGCCCTTTTTGGCCAACCAAGCAAGCTTGCAAAGGAAATCTGCACTACAATGAAGTCTCACTTCCCCCCGGTCAAAAGGGCCATCTGAAAAAAGTGTAAAATCCAGAAAGGCAGGACAGGCCATGGAGAACTGGGAGCCTTGTTATGCTGATGGGCGGGATGTAAACTGCCAACAGACACTCGGGAGAAGTGTATGGTGTTTCCTGAAACATCTAAAAAACAAAGCAACAGAGCCTAGGGCACTTCCACTTATGGTCCTATAGCTTAGGGAAATTAAAATCAAAAAGACACAGCCACCCCAATGTTTGGGACGCCTCTGTTTACAAGAACCTCGTTTACCGTACAAGTTCAATATCACAGAAAGTGAAAAATGGATAAAGAACTTGTGGTACTTACGTACAATGCAGTATCACTCAGCAGTGAAATCTATGTCATCAGGCCCGTAGCAGCACAATGAGTGGATTCAGGTACGATGATTCTAACTGAAATAAGTCACACAGAAAAAGAAACATCATAAGTTATCAGTAATACATGGAATGTAAACTTGGCTACACAGGAACTGAATTACAGAACAGAACAGGGTCTCAAATTTAGAAAACCAACTTATGCTTGTTTAAGGGTAAAAGGTGAGTTGGGGTGCTGCATAAAACCAGAGATTGAAATGAGCACAGATAAAGTTCCTTAAGCCAAATATGGAATAGACAAGAGCTACTCCTTGCTCAACGAAATGGACTCAACACCGCATATTAAACGCCTAAGAATGTACCTGACTCTTAAGTATCTTAAAACCTATGGATTGCTATGTCTCCGAAAGAGAATCAAGCATGTGTACAGGGACATAAACGCAGCAGTGATAGGATTGGAGAGGTTCGGTGAGCAAATGAAGACCCTTTGAAGTCATATTGCATGGTACCCATTCCACGGGTTTCAACTACCCAGGTTTAAGGTATTCTTCCTTCAGCTAAAACATGCATGTGGAACCTAGAGTATGATCAACCATGTGATCGGGAGACGTGTTCAAATATGTCTCAGTTTTCGTACCCTGGTACTCGGGTGCAACATTCCAGACGCTTTACTAACCCTCTCCCGACTTGGAGAGTCAGTCCCTTTAACCTCCTGTTTGGCCCAGTTTGCAATTTCTGCGGAAGATGAACAGGAATAGCGAGAACCAATGAGAGACTAGCTGGAGGTGTCTGGACGGGCAAATTTAACTCTCATTTCCCACCAGGAAGAGGAAATAACCAAAGGCTCAGCGTGCCGTGCCGGAACCAGATTAGGGCCTGAAGCCATCCTGCGGTGTTGCGGCCAGCTCACAAGAAAACGAGTTGAAGAAAGGAGCTCAGGGGCACTGTAATTCACAAACCTGCAGAGTTATAAATGACAACTATCGTCCAAAAATATACTGAAGTAAGGCTGCCAAGAGGACTTGAAAGCGGGGCAGAATTGCAGGAAACCGATTTCAGGAGGTAGACTGGAATTGCATTGAAAGCATAGGAAAAGAGGCAGAACGTCCACAATGATGCACTTGGCCAAAAAGGGCGTATGCGTTTTTTCCTGAATATATTCAGGAAAAAACGCATACGCCCTTTTTGGCCAACCAAGCAAGCTTGCAAAGGAAATCTGCACTACAATGAAGTCTCACTTCCCCCCGGTCAAAAGGGCCATCTGAAAAAAGTGTAAAATCCAGAAAGGCAGGACAGGCCATGGAGAACTGGGAGCCTTGTTATGCTGATGGGCGGGATGTAAACTGCCAACAGACACTCGGGAGAAGTGTATGGTGTTTCCTGAAACATCTAAAAAACCAAGCAACAGAGCCTAGGGCACTTCCACTTATGGTCCTATAGCTTAGGGAAATTAAAATCAAAAAGACACAGCCACCCCAATGTTTGGGACGCCTCTGTTTACAAGAACCTCGTTTACCGTACAAGTTCAATATCACAGAAAGTGAAAAATGGATAAAGAACTTGTGGTACTTATGTACAATGCAGTATCACTCAGCAGTGAAATCTATGCCATCAGGCCCGTAGCAGCACAATGAGTGGATTCAGGTACGATGATTCTAACTGAAATAAGTCACACAGAAAAAGAAACATCATAAGATATCAGTAATACACGGAATGTAAACTTGGCTACACAGGAACTGAATTACAGAACAGAACAGGGTCTCAAATTTAGAAAACCAACTTATGCTTGTTTAAGGGTAAAGGTGAGTTGGGGTGCTGCATAAAACCAGAGATTGAAATGAGCACAGATAAAGTTCCTTAAGCCAAATATGGAATAGACAAGAGCTACTCCTTGCTCAACGAAATGGACTCAACACCGCATATTAAACGCCTAAGAATGTACCTGACTCTTAAGTATCTTAAAACCTATGGATTGCTATGTCTCCGAAAGAGAATCAAGCATGTGTACAGGGACATAAACGCAGCAGTGATAGGATTGGAGAGGTTCGGTGAGCAAATGAAGACCCTTTGAAGTCATATTGCATGGTACCCATTCCACGGGTTTCAACTACCCAGGTTTAAGGTATTCTTCCTTCAGCTAAAACATGCATGTGGAACCTAGAGTATGATCAACCATGTGATCGGGAGACGTGTTCAAATATGTCTCAGTTTTCGTACCCTGGTACTCGGGTGCAACATTCCAGACGCTTTACTAACACTCTCCCGACTTGGAGAGTCAGTCCCTTTAACCTCCTGTTTGGCCCAGTTTGCAATTTCTGCGGAAGATGAACAGGAATAGCGAGAACCAATGAGAGACTAGCTGGAGGTGTCTGGACGGGCAAATTTAACTCTCATTTCCCACCAGGAAGAGGAAATAACCAAAGGCTCAGCGTGCCGTGCCGGAACCAGATTAGGGCCTGAAGCCATCCTGCGGTGTTGCGGCCAGCTCACAAGAAAACGAGTTGAAGAAAGGAGCTCAGGGGCACTGTAATTCACAAACCTGCAGAGTTATAAATGACAACTATCGTCCAAAAATATACTGAAGTAAGGCTGCCAAGAGGACTTGAAAGCGGGGCAGAATTGCAGGAAACCGATTTCAGGAGGTAGACTGGAATTGCATTGAAAGCATAGGAAAAGAGGCAGAACGTCCACAATGATGCACTTGGCCAAAAAGGGCGTATGCGTTTTTTCCTGAATATATTCAGGAAAAAACGCATACGCCCTTTTTGGCCAACCAAGCAAGCTTGCAAAGGAAATCTGCACTACAATGAAGTCTCACTTCCCCCCGGTCAAAAGGGCCATCTGAAAAAAGTGTAAAATCCAGAAAGGCAGGACAGGCCATGGAGAACTGGGAGCCTTGTTATGCTGATGGGCGGGATGTAAACTGCCAACAGACACTCGGGAGAAGTGTATGGTGTTTCCTGAAACATCTAAAAAACCAAGCAACAGAGCCTAGGGCACTTCCACTTATGGTCCTATAGCTTAGGGAAATTAAAATCAAAAAGACACAGCCACCCCAATGTTTGGGACGCCTCTGTTTACAAGAACCTCGTTTACCGTACAAGTTCAATATCACAGAAAGTGAAAAATGGATAAAGAACTTGTGGTACTTACGTACAATGCAGTATCACTCAGCAGTGAAATCTATGCCATCAGGCCCGTAGCAGCACAATGAGTGGATTCAGGTACGATGATTCTAACTGAAATAAGTCACACAGAAAAAGAAACATCATAAGATATCAGTAATACACGGAATGTAAACTTGGCTACACAGGAACTGAATTACAGAACAGAACAGGGTCTCAAATTTAGAAAACCAACTTATGCTTGTTTAAGGGTAAAGGTGAGTTGGGGTGCTGCATAAAACCAGAGATTGAAATGAGCACAGATAAAGTTCCTTAAGCCAAATATGGAATAGACAAGAGCTACTCCTTGCTCAACGAAATGGACTCAACACCGCATATTAAACGCCTAAGAATGTACCTGACTCTTAAGTATCTTAAAACCTATGGATTGCTATGTCTCCGAAAGAGAATCAAGCATGTGTACAGGGACATAAACGCAGCAGTGATAGGATTGGAGAGGTTCGGTGAGCAAATGAAGACCCTTTGAAGTCATATTGCATGGTACCCATTCCACGGGTTTCAACTACCCAGGTTTAAGGTATTCTTCCTTCAGCTAAAACATGCATGTGGAACCTAGAGTATGATCAACCATGTGATCGGGAGACGTGTTCAAATATGTCTCAGTTTTCGTACCCTGGTACTCGGGTGCAACATTCCAGACGCTTTACTAACACTCTCCCGACTTGGAGAGTCAGTCCCTTTAACCTCCTGTTTGGCCCAGTTTGCAATTTCTGCGGAAGATGAACAGGAATAGCGAGAACCAATGAGAGACTAGCTGGAGGTGTCTGGACGGGCAAATTTAACTCTCATTTCCCACCAGGAAGAGGAAATAACCAAAGGCTCAGCGTGCCGTGCCGGAACCAGATTAGGGCCTGAAGCCATCCTGCGGTGTTGCGGCCAGCTCACAAGAAAACGAGTTGAAGAAAGGAGCTCAGGGGCACTGTAACTCACAAACCTGCAGAGTTATAAATGACAACTATCGTCCAAAAATATACTGAAGTAAGGCTGCCAAGAGGACTTGAAAGCGGGGCAGAATTGCAGGAAACCGATTTCAGGAGGTAGACTGGAATTGCATTGAAAGCATAGGAAAAGAGGCAGAACGTCCACAATGATGCACTTGGCCAAAAAGGGCGTATGCGTTTTTTCCTGAATATATATATATTCAGGAAAAAACGCATACGCACTTTTTGGCCAACCAAGCAAGCTTGCAAAGGAAATCTGCACTACAATGAAGTCTCACTTCCCCCCGGTCAAAAGGGCCATCTGAAAAAAGTGTAAAATCCAGAAAGGCAGGACAGGCCATGGAGAACTGGGAGCCTTGTTATGCTGATGGGCGGGATGTAAACTGCCAACAGACACTCGGGAGAAGTGTATGGTGTTTCCTGAAACATCTAAAAAACCAAGCAACAGAGCCTAGGGCACTTCCACTTATGGTCCTATAGCTTAGGGAAATTAAAATCAAAAAGACACAGCCACCCCAATGTTTGGGACGCCTCTGTTTACAAGAACCTCGTTTACCGTACAAGTTCAATATCACAGAAAGTGAAAAATGGATAAAGAACTTGTGGTACTTACGTACAATGCAGTATCACTCAGCAGTGAAATCTATGTCATCAGGCCCGTAGCAGCACAATGAGTGGATTCAGGTACGATGATTCTAACTGAAATAAGTCACACAGAAAAAGAAACATCATAAGATATCAGTAATACACGGAATGTAAACTTGGCTACACAGGAACTGAATTACAGAACAGAACAGGGTCTCAAATTTAGAAAACCAACTTATGCTTGTTTAAGGGTAAAGGTGAGTTGGGGTGCTGCATAAAACCAGAGATTGAAATGAGCACAGATAAAGTTCCTTAAGCCAAATATGGAATAGACAAGAGCTACTCCTTGCTCAACGAAATGGACTCAACACCGCATATTAAACGCCTAAGAATGTACCTGACTCTTAAGTATCTTAAAACCTATGGATTGCTATGTCTCCGAAAGAGAATCAAGCATGTGTACAGGGACATAAACGCAGCAGTGATAGGATTGGAGAGGTTCGGTGAGCAAATGAAGACCCTTTGAAGTCATATTGCATGGTACCCATTCCACGGGTTTCAACTACCCAGGTTTAAGGTATTCTTCTTTCAGCTAAAACATGCATGTGGAACCTAGAGTATGATCAACCATGTGATCGGGAGACGTGTTCAAATATGTCTCAGTTTTCGTACCCTGGTACTCGGGTGCAACATTCCAGACGCTTTACTAACCCTCTCCAGACTTGGAGAGTCAGTCCCTTTAACCTCCTGTTTGGCCCAGTTTGCAATTTCTGCGGAAGATGAACAGGAATAGCGAGAACCAATGAGAGACTAGCTGGAGGTGTCTGGACGGGCAAATTTAACTCTCATTTCCCACCAGGAAGAGGAAATAACCAAAGGCTCAGCATGCCGTGCCGGAACCAGATTAGGGCCTGAAGCCATCCTGCGGTGTTGCGGCCAGCTCACAAGAAAACGAGTTGAAGAAAGGAGCTCAGGGGCACTGTAATTCACAAACCTGCAGAGTTATAAATGACAACTATCGTCCAAAAATATACTGAAGTAAGGCTGCCAAGAGGACTTGAAAGCGGGGCAGAATTGCAGGAAACCGATTTCAGGAGGTAGACTGGAATTGCATTGAAAGCATAGGAAAAGAGGCAGAACGTCCACAATGATGCACTTGGCCAAAAAGGGCGTATGCGTTTTTTCCTGAATATATTCAGGAAAAAACGCATACGCCCTTTTTGGCCAACCAAGCAAGCTTGCAAAGGAAATCTGCACTACAATGAAGTCTCACTTCCCCCCGGTCAAAAGGGCCATCTGAAAAAAGTGTAAAATCCAGAAAGGCAGGACAGGCCATGGAGAACTGGGAGCCTTGTTATGCTGATGGGCGGGATGTAAACTGCCAACAGACACTCGGGAGAAGTGTATGGTGTTTCCTGAAACATCTAAAAAACAAAGCAACAGAGCCTAGGGCACTTCCACTTATGGTCCTATAGCTTAGGGAAATTAAAATCAAAAAGACACAGCCACCCCAATGTTTGGGACGCCTCTGTTTACAAGAACCTCGTTTACCGTACAAGTTCAATATCACAGAAAGTGAAAAATGGATAAAGAACTTGTGGTACTTACGTACAATGCAGTATCACTCAGCAGTGAAATCTATGTCATCAGGCCCGTAGCAGCACAATGAGTGGATTCAGGTACGATGATTCTAACTGAAATAAGTCACACAGAAAAAGAAACATCATAAGATATCAGTAATACACGGAATGTAAACTTGGCTACACAGGAACTGAATTACAGAACAGAACAGGGTCTCAAATTTAGAAAACCAACTTATGCTTGTTTAAGGGTAAAGGTGAGTTGGGGTGCTGCATAAAACCAGAGATTGAAATGAGCACAGATAAAGTTCCTTAAGCCAAATATGGAATAGACAAGAGCTACTCCTTGCTCAACGAAATGGACTCAACACCGCATATTAAACGCCTAAGAATGTACCTGACTCTTAAGTATCTTAAAACCTATGGATTGCTATGTCTCCGAAAGAGAATCAAGCATGTGTACAGGGACATAAACGCAGCAGTGATAGGATTGGAGAGGTTCGGTGAGCAAATGAAGACCCTTTGAAGTCATATTGCATGGTACCCATTCCACGGGTTTCAACTACCCAGGTTTAAGGTATTCTTCCTTCAGCTAAAACATGCATGTGGAACCTAGAGTATGATCAACCATGTGATCGGGAGACGTGTTCAAATATGTCTCAGTTTTCGTACCCTGGTACTCGGGTGCAACATTCCAGACGCTTTACTAACCCTCTCCCGACTTGGAGAGTCAGTCCCTTTAACCTCCTGTTTGGCCCAGTTTGCAATTTCTGCGGAAGATGAACAGGAATAGCGAGAACCAATGAGAGACTAGCTGGAGGTGTCTGGACGGGCAAATTTAACTCTCATTTCCCACCAGGAAGAGGAAATAACCAAAGGCTCAGCGTGCCGTGCCGGAACCAGATTAGGGCCTGAAGCCATCCTGCGGTGTTGCGGCCAGCTCACAAGAAAACGAGTTGAAGAAAGGAGCTCAGGGGCACTGTAATTCACAAACCTGCAGAGTTATAAATGACAGATATCGTCCAAAAATATACTGAAGTAAGGCTGCCAAGAGGACTTGAAAGCGGGGCAGAATTGCAGGAAACCGATTTCAGGAGGTAGACTGGAATTGCATTGAAAGCATAGGAAAAGAGGCAGAACGTCCACAATGATGCACTTGGCCAAAAAGGGCGTATGCGTTTTTTCCTGAATATATTCAGGAAAAAACGCATACGCCCTTTTTGGCCAACCAAGCAAGCTTGCAAAGGAAATCTGCACTACAATGAAGTCTCACTTCCCCCCGGTCAAAAGGGCCATCTGAAAAAAGTGTAAAATCCAGAAAGGCAGGACAGGCCATGGAGAACTGGGAGCCTTGTTATGCTGATGGGCGGGATGTAAACTGCCAACAGACACTCGGGAGAAGTGTATGGTGTTTCCTGAAACATCTAAAAAACCAAGCAACAGAGCCTAGGGCACTTCCACTTATGGTCCTATAGCTTAGGGAAATTAAAATCAAAAAGACACAGCCATCCCAATGTTTGGGACGCCTCTGTTTACAAGAACCTCGTTTACCGTACAAGTTCAATATCACAGAAAGTGAAAAATGGATAAAGAACTTGTGGTACTTACGTACAATGCAGTATCACTCAGCAGTGAAATCTATGTCATCAGGCCCGTAGCAGCACAATGAGTGGATTCAGGTACGATGATTCTAACTGAAATAAGTCACACAGAAAAAGAAACATCATAAGATATCAGTAATACACGGAATGTAAACTTGGCTACACAGGAACTGAATTACAGAACAGAACAGGGTCTCAAATTTAGAAAACCAACTTATGCTTGTTTAAGGGTAAAGGTGAGTTGGGGTGCTGCATAAAACCAGAGATTGAAATGAGCACAGATAAAGTTCCTTAAGCCAAATATGGAATAGACAAGAGCTACTCCTTGCTCAACGAAATGGACTCAACACCGCATATTAAACGCCTAAGAATGTACCTGACTCTTAAGTATCTTAAAACCTATGGATTGCTATGTCTCCGAAAGAGAATCAAGCATGTGTACAGGGACATAAACGCAGCAGTGATAGGATTGGAGAGGTTCGGTGAGCAAATGAAGACCCTTTGAAGTCATATTGCATGGTACCCATTCCACGGGTTTCAACTACCCAGGTTTAAGGTATTCTTCCTTCAGCTAAAACATGCATGTGGAACCTAGAGTATGATCAACCATGTGATCGGGAGACGTGTTCAAATATGTCTCAGTTTTCGTACCCTGGTACTCGGGTGCAACATTCCAGACGCTTTACTAACCCTCTCCCGACTTGGAGAGTCAGTCCCTTTAACCTCCTGTTTGGCCCAGTTTGCAATTTCTGTGGAAGATGAACAGGAATAGCGAGAACCAATGAGAGACTAGCTGGAGGTGTCTGGACGGGCAAATTTAACTCTCATTTCCCACCAGGAAGAGGAAATAACCAAAGGCTCAGCGTGCCGTGCCGGAACCAGATTAGGGCCTGAAGCCATCCTGCGGTGTTGCGGCCAGCTCACAAGAAAACGAGTTGAAGAAAGGAGCTCAGGGGCACTGTAATTCACAAACCTGCAGAGTTATAAATGACAACTATCGTCCAAAAATATACTGAAGTAAGGCTGCCAAGAGGACTTGAAAGCGGGGCAGAATTGCAGGAAACCGATTTCAGGAGGTAGACTGGAATTGCATTGAAAGCATAGGAAAAGAGGCAGAACGTCCACAATGATGCACTTGGCCAAAAAGGGCGTATGCGTTTTTTCCTGAATATATTCAGGAAAAAACGCATACGCCCTTTTTGGCCAACCAAGCAAGCTTGCAAAGGAAATCTGCACTACAATGAAGTCTCACTTCCCCCCGGTCAAAAGGGCCATCTGAAAAAAGTGTAAAATCCAGAAAGGCAGGACAGGCCATGGAGAACTGGGAGCCTTGTTATGCTGATGGGCGGGATGTAAACTGCCAACAGACACTCGGGAGAAGTGTATGGTGTTTCCTGAAACATCTAAAAAACCAAGCAACAGAGCCTAGGGCACTTCCACTTATGGTCCTATAGCTTAGGGAAATTAAAATCAAAAAGACACAGCCACCCCAATGTTTGGGACGCCTCTGTTTACAAGAACCTCGTTTACCGTACAAGTTCAATATCACAGAAAGTGAAAAATGGATAAAGAACTTGTGGTACTTACGTACAATGCAGTATCACTCAGCAGTGAAATCTATGCCATCAGGCCCGTAGCAGCACAATGAGTGGATTCAGGTACGATGATTCTAACTGAAATAAGTCACACAGAAAAAGAAACATCATAAGATATCAGTAATACACGGAATGTAAACTTGGCTACACAGGAACTGAATTACAGAACAGAACAGGGTCTCAAATTTAGAAAACCAACTTATGCTTGTTTAAGGGTAAAGGTGAGTTGGGGTGCTGCATAAAACCAGAGATTGAAATGAGCACAGATAAAGTTCCTTAAGCCAAATATGGAATAGACAAGAGCTACTCCTTGCTCAACGAAATGGACTCAACACCGCATATTAAACGCCTAAGAATGTACCTGACTCTTAAGTATCTTAAAACCTATGGATTGCTATGTCTCCGAAAGAGAATCAAGCATGTGTACAGGGACATAAACGCAGCAGTGATAGGATTGGAGAGGTTCGGTGAGCAAATGAAGACCCTTTGAAGTCATATTGCATGGTACCCATTCCACGGGTTTCAACTACCCAGGTTTAAGGTATTCTTCCTTCAGCTAAAACATGCATGTGGAACCTAGAGTATGATCAACCATGTGATCGGGAGACGTGTTCAAATATGTCTCAGTTTTCGTACCCTGGTACTCGGGTGCAACATTCCAGACGCTTTACTAACACTCTCCCGACTTGGAGAGTCAGTCCCTTTAACCTCCTGTTTGGCCCAGTTTGCAATTTCTGCGGAAGATGAACAGGAATAGCGAGAACCAATGAGAGACTAGCTGGAGGTGTCTGGACGGGCAAATTTAACTCTCATTTCCCACCAGGAAGAGGAAATAACCAAAGGCTCAGCGTGCCGTGCCGGAACCAGATTAGGGCCTGAAGCCATCCTGCGGTGTTGCGGCCAGCTCACAAGAAAACGAGTTGAAGAAAGGAGCTCAGGGGCACTGTAATTCACAAACCTGCAGAGTTATAAATGACAACTATCGTCCAAAAATATACTGAAGTAAGGCTGCCAAGAGGACTTGAAAGCGGGGCAGAATTGCAGGAAACCGATTTCAGGAGGTAGACTGGAATTGCATTGAAAGCATAGGAAAAGAGGCAGAACGTCCACAATGATGCACTTGGCCAAAAAGGGCGTATGCGTTTTTTCCTGAATATATTCAGGAAAAAACGCATACGCCCTTTTTGGCCAACCAAGCAAGCTTGCAAAGGAAATCTGCACTACAATGAAGTCTCACTTCCCCCCGGTCAAAAGGGCCATCTGAAAAAAGTGTAAAATCCAGAAAGGCAGGACAGGCCATGGAGAACTGGGAGCCTTGTTATGCTGATGGGCGGGATGTAAACTGCCAACAGACACTCGGGAGAAGTGTATGGTGTTTCCTGAAACATCTAAAAAACCAAGCAACAGAGCCTAGGGCACTTCCACTTATGGTCCTATAGCTTAGGGAAATTAAAATCAAAAAGACACAGCCACCCCAATGTTTGGGACGCCTCTGTTTACAAGAACCTCGTTTACCGTACAAGTTCAATATCACAGAAAGTGAAAAATGGATAAAGAACTTGTGGTACTTACGTACAATGCAGTATCACTCAGCAGTGAAATCTATGCCATCAGGCCCGTAGCAGCACAATGAGTGGATTCAGGTACGATGATTCTAACTGAAATAAGTCACACAGAAAAAGAAACATCATAAGATATCAGTAATACACGGAATGTAAACTTGGCTACACAGGAACTGAATTACAGAACAGAACAGGGTCTCAAATTTAGAAAACCAACTTATGCTTGTTTAAGGGTAAAGGTGAGTTGGGGTGCTGCATAAAACCAGAGATTGAAATGAGCACAGATAAAGTTCCTTAAGCCAAATATGGAATAGACAAGAGCTACTCCTTGCTCAACGAAATGGACTCAACACCGCATATTAAACGCCTAAGAATGTACCTGACTCTTAAGTATCTTAAAACCTATGGATTGCTATGTCTCCGAAAGAGAATCAAGCATGTGTACAGGGACATAAACGCAGCAGTGATAGGATTGGAGAGGTTCGGTGAGCAAATGAAGACCCTTTGAAGTCATATTGCATGGTACCCATTCCACGGGTTTCAACTACCCAGGTTTAAGGTATTCTTCCTTCAGCTAAAACATGCATGTGGAACCTAGAGTATGATCAACCATGTGATCGGGAGACGTGTTCAAATATGTCTCAGTTTTCGTACCCTGGTACTCGGGTGCAACATTCCAGACGCTTTACTAACACTCTCCCGACTTGGAGAGTCAGTCCCTTTAACCTCCTGTTTGGCCCAGTTTGCAATTTCTGCGGAAGATGAACAGGAATAGCGAGAACCAATGAGAGACTAGCTGGAGGTGTCTGGACGGGCAAATTTAACTCTCATTTCCCACCAGGAAGAGGAAATAACCAAAGGCTCAGCGTGCCGTGCCGGAACCAGATTAGGGCCTGAAGCCATCCTGCGGTGTTGCGGCCAGCTCACAAGAAAACGAGTTGAAGAAAGGAGCTCAGGGGCACTGTAACTCACAAACCTGCAGAGTTATAAATGACAACTATCGTCCAAAAATATACTGAAGTAAGGCTGCCAAGAGGACTTGAAAGCGGGGCAGAATTGCAGGAAACCGATTTCAGGAGGTAGACTGGAATTGCATTGAAAGCATAGGAAAAGAGGCAGAACGTCCACAATGATGCACTTGGCCAAAAAGGGCGTATGCGTTTTTTCCTGAATATATATATATTCAGGAAAAAACGCATACGCCCTTTTTGGCCAACCAAGCAAGCTTGCAAAGGAAATCTGCACTACAATGAAGTCTCACTTCCCCCCGGTCAAAAGGGCCATCTGAAAAAAGTGTAAAATCCAGAAAGGCAGGACAGGCCATGGAGAACTGGGAGCCTTGTTATGCTGATGGGCGGGATGTAAACTGCCAACAGACACTCGGGAGAAGTGTATGGTGTTTCCTGAAACATCTAAAAAACAAAGCAACAGAGCCTAGGGCACTTCCACTTATGGTCCTATAGCTTAGGGAAATTAAAATCAAAAAGACACAGCCACCCCAATGTTTGGGACGCCTCTGTTTACAAGAACCTCGTTTACCGTACAAGTTCAATATCACAGAAAGTGAAAAATGGATAAAGAACTTGTGGTACTTACGTACAATGCAGTATCACTCAGCAGTGAAATCTATGTCATCAGGCCCGTAGCAGCACAATGAGTGGATTCAGGTACGATGATTCTAACTGAAATAAGTCACACAGAAAAAGAAACATCATAAGATATCAGTAATACACGGAATGTAAACTTGGCTACACAGGAACTGAATTACAGAACAGAACAGGGTCTCAAATTTAGAAAACCAACTTATGCTTGTTTAAGGGTAAAGGTGAGTTGGGGTGCTGCATAAAACCAGAGATTGAAATGAGCACAGATAAAGTTCCTTAAGCCAAATATGGAATAGACAAGAGCTACTCCTTGCTCAACGAAATGGACTCAACACCGCATATTAAACGCCTAAGAATGTACCTGACTCTTAAGTATCTTAAAACCTATGGATTGCTATGTCTCCGAAAGAGAATCAAGCATGTGTACAGGGACATAAACGCAGCAGTGATAGGATTGGAGAGGTTCGGTGAGCAAATGAAGACCCTTTGAAGTCATATTGCATGGTACCCATTCCACGGGTTTCAACTACCCAGGTTTAAGGTATTCTTCCTTCAGCTAAAACATGCATGTGGAACCTAGAGTATGATCAACCATGTGATCGGGAGACGTGTTCAAATATGTCTCAGTTTTCGTACCCTGGTACTCGGGTGCAACATTCCAGACGCTTTACTAACCCTCTCCCGACTTGGAGAGTCAGTCCCTTTAACCTCCTGTTTGGCCCAGTTTGCAATTTCTGCGGAAGATGAACAGGAATAGCGAGAACCAATGAGAGACTAGCTGGAGGTGTCTGGACGGGCAAATTTAACTCTCATTTCCCACCAGGAAGAGGAAATAACCAAAGGCTCAGCGTGCCGTGCCGGAACCAGATTAGGGCCTGAAGCCATCCTGCGGTGTTGCGGCCAGCTCACAAGAAAACGAGTTGAAGAAAGGAGCTCAGGGGCACTGTAATTCACAAACCTGCAGAGTTATAAATGACAGATATCGTCCAAAAATATACTGAAGTAAGGCTGCCAAGAGGACTTGAAAGCGGGGCAGAATTGCAGGAAACCGATTTCAGGAGGTAGACTGGAATTGCATTGAAAGCATAGGAAAAGAGGCAGAACGTCCACAATGATGCACTTGGCCAAAAAGGGCGTATGCGTTTTTTCCTGAATATATTCAGGAAAAAACGCATACGCCCTTTTTGGCCAACCAAGCAAGCTTGCAAAGGAAATCTGCACTACAATGAAGTCTCACTTCCCCCCGGTCAAAAGGGCCATCTGAAAAAAGTGTAAAATCCAGAAAGGCAGGACAGGCCATGGAGAACTGGGAGCCTTGTTATGCTGATGGGCGGGATGTAAACTGCCAACAGACACTCGGGAGAAGTGTATGGTGTTTCCTGAAACATCTAAAAAACAAAGCAACAGAGCCTAGGGCACTTCCACTTATGGTCCTATAGCTTAGGGAAATTAAAATCAAAAAGACACAGCCACCCCAATGTTTGGGACGCCTCTGTTTACAAGAACCTCGTTTACCGTACAAGTTCAATATCACAGAAAGTGAAAAATGGATAAAGAACTTGTGGTACTTACGTACAATGCAGTATCACTCAGCAGTGAAATCTATGTCATCAGGCCCGTAGCAGCACAATGAGTGGATTCAGGTACGATGATTCTAACTGAAATAAGTCACACAGAAAAAGAAACATCATAAGATATCAGTAATACACGGAATGTAAACTTGGCTACACAGGAACTGAATTACAGAACAGAACAGGGTCTCAAATTTAGAAAACCAACTTATGCTTGTTTAAGGGTAAAGGTGAGTTGGGGTGCTGCATAAAACCAGAGATTGAAATGAGCACAGATAAAGTTCCTTAAGCCAAATATGGAATAGACAAGAGCTACTCCTTGCTCAACGAAATGGACTCAACACCGCATATTAAACGCCTAAGAATGTACCTGACTCTTAAGTATCTTAAAACCTATGGATTGCTATGTCTCCGAAAGAGAATCAAGCATGTGTACAGGGACATAAACGCAGCAGTGATAGGATTGGAGAGGTTCGGTGAGCAAATGAAGACCCTTTGAAGTCATATTGCATGGTACCCATTCCACGGGTTTCAACTACCCAGGTTTAAGGTATTCTTCCTTCAGCTAAAACATGCATGTGGAACCTAGAGTATGATCAACCATGTGATCGGGAGACGTGTTCAAATATGTCTCAGTTTTCGTACCCTGGTACTCGGGTGCAACATTCCAGACGCTTTACTAACACTCTCCCGACTTTGAGAGTCAGTCCCTTTAACCTCCTGTTTGGCCCAGTTTGCAATTTCTGCGGAAGATGAACAGGAATAGCGAGAACCAATGAGAGACTAGCTGGAGGTGTCTGGACGGGCAAATTTAACTCTCATTTCCCACCAGGAAGAGGAAATAACCAAAGGCTCAGCGTGCCGTGCCGGAACCAGATTAGGGCCTGAAGCCATCCTGCGGTGTTGCGGCCAGCTCACAAGAAAACGAGTTGAAGAAAGGAGCTCAGGGGCACTGTAATTCACAAACCTGCAGAGTTATAAATGACAACTATCGTCCAAAAATATACTGAAGTAAGGCTGCCAAGAGGACTTGAAAGCGGGGCAGAATTGCAGGAAACCAATTTCAGGAGGTAGACTGGAATTGCATTGAAAGCATAGGAAAAGAGGCAGAACGTCCACAATGATGCACTTGGCCAAAAAGGGCGTATGCGTTTTTTCCTGAATATATATATATTCAGGAAAAAACGCATACGCCCTTTTTGGCCAACCAAGCAAGCTTGCAAAGGAAATCTGCACTACAATGAAGTCTCACTTCCCCCCGGTCAAAAGGGCCATCTGAAAAAAGTGTAAAATCCAGAAAGGCAGGACAGGCCATGGAGAACTGGGAGCCTTGTTATGCTGATGGGCGGGATGTAAACTGCCAACAGACACTCGGGAGAAGTGTATGGTGTTTCCTGAAACATCTAAAAAACCAAGCAACAGAGCCTAGGGCACTTCCACTTATGGTCCTATAGCTTAGGGAAATTAAAATCAAAAAGACACAGCCACCCCAATGTTTGGGACGCCTCTGTTTACAAGAACCTCGTTTACCGTACAAGTTCAATATCACAGAAAGTGAAAAATGGATAAAGAACTTGTGGTACTTACGTACAATGCAGTATCACTCAGCAGTGAAATCTATGTCATCAGGCCCGTAGCAGCACAATGAGTGGATTCAGGTACGATGATTCTAACTGAAATAAGTCACACAGAAAAAGAAACATCATAAGATATCAGTAATACACGGAATGTAAACTTGGCTACACAGGAACTGAATTACAGAACAGAACAGGGTCTCAAATTTAGAAAACCAACTTATGCTTGTTTAAGGGTAAAGGTGAGTTGGGGTGCTGCATAAAACCAGAGATTGAAATGAGCACAGATAAAGTTCCTTAAGCCAAATATGGAATAGACAAGAGCTACTCCTTGCTCAACGAAATGGACTCAACACCGCATATTAAACGCCTAAGAATGTACCTGACTCTTAAGTATCTTAAAACCTATGGATTGCTATGTCTCCGAAAGAGAATCAAGCATGTGTACAGGGACATAAACGCAGCAGTGATAGGATTGGAGAGGTTCGGTGAGCAAATGAAGACCCTTTGAAGTCATATTGCATGGTACCCATTCCACGGGTTTCAACTACCCAGGTTTAAGGTATTCTTCCTTCAGCTAAAACATGCATGTGGAACCTAGAGTATGATCAACCATGTGATCGGGAGACGTGTTCAAATATGTCTCAGTTTTCGTACCCTGGTACTCGGGTGCAACATTCCAGACGCTTTACTAACCCTCTCCCGACTTGGAGAGTCAGTCCCTTTAACCTCCTGTTTGGCCCAGTTTGCAATTTCTGTGGAAGATGAACAGGAATAGCGAGAACCAATGAGAGACTAGCTGGAGGTGTCTGGACGGGCAAATTTAACTCTCATTTCCCACCAGGAAGAGGAAATAACCAAAGGCTCAGCGTGCCGTGCCGGAACCAGATTAGGGCCTGAAGCCATCCTGCGGTGTTGCGGCCAGCTCACAAGAAAACGAGTTGAAGAAAGGAGCTCAGGGGCACTGTAATTCACAAACCTGCAGAGTTATAAATGACAACTATCGTCCAAAAATATACTGAAGTAAGGCTGCCAAGAGGACTTGAAAGCGGGGCAGAATTGCAGGAAACCGATTTCAGGAGGTAGACTGGAATTGCATTGAAAGCATAGGAAAAGAGGCAGAACGTCCACAATGATGCACTTGGCCAAAAAGGGCGTATGCGTTTTTTCCTGAATATATTCAGGAAAAAACGCATACGCCCTTTTTGGCCAACCAAGCAAGCTTGCAAAGGAAATCTGCACTACAATGAAGTCTCACTTCCCCCCGGTCAAAAGGGCCATCTGAAAAAAGTGTAAAATCCAGAAAGGCAGGACAGGCCATGGAGAACTGGGAGCCTTGTTATGCTGATGGGCGGGATGTAAACTGCCAACAGACACTCGGGAGAAGTGTATGGTGTTTCCTGAAACATCTAAAAAACCAAGCAACAGAGCCTAGGGCACTTCCACTTATGGTCCTATAGCTTAGGGAAATTAAAATCAAAAAGACACAGCCACCCCAATGTTTGGGACGCCTCTGTTTACAAGAACCTCGTTTACCGTACAAGTTCAATATCACAGAAAGTGAAAAATGGATAAAGAACTTGTGGTACTTACGTACAATGCAGTATCACTCAGCAGTGAAATCTATGCCATCAGGCCCGTAGCAGCACAATGAGTGGATTCAGGTACGATGATTCTAACTGAAATAAGTCACACAGAAAAAGAAACATCATAAGATATCAGTAATACACGGAATGTAAACTTGGCTACACAGGAACTGAATTACAGAACAGAACAGGGTCTCAAATTTAGAAAACCAACTTATGCTTGTTTAAGGGTAAAGGTGAGTTGGGGTGCTGCATAAAACCAGAGATTGAAATGAGCACAGATAAAGTTCCTTAAGCCAAATATGGAATAGACAAGAGCTACTCCTTGCTCAACGAAATGGACTCAACACCGCATATTAAACGCCTAAGAATGTACCTGACTCTTAAGTATCTTAAAACCTATGGATTGCTATGTCTCCGAAAGAGAATCAAGCATGTGTACAGGGACATAAACGCAGCAGTGATAGGATTGGAGAGGTTCGGTGAGCAAATGAAGACCCTTTGAAGTCATATTGCATGGTACCCATTCCACGGGTTTCAACTACCCAGGTTTAAGGTATTCTTCCTTCAGCTAAAACATGCATGTGGAACCTAGAGTATGATCAACCATGTGATCGGGAGACGTGTTCAAATATGTCTCAGTTTTCGTACCCTGGTACTCGGGTGCAACATTCCAGACGCTTTACTAACACTCTCCCGACTTGGAGAGTCAGTCCCTTTAACCTCCTGTTTGGCCCAGTTTGCAATTTCTGTGGAAGATGAACAGGAATAGCGAGAACCAATGAGAGACTAGCTGGAGGTGTCTGGACGGGCAAATTTAACTCTCATTTCCCACCAGGAAGAGGAAATAACCAAAGGCTCAGCGTGCCGTGCCGGAACCAGATTAGGGCCTGAAGCCATCCTGCGGTGTTGCGGCCAGCTCACAAGAAAACGAGTTGAAGAAAGGAGCTCAGGGGCACTGTAATTCACAAACCTGCAGAGTTATAAATGACAACTATCGTCCAAAAATATACTGAAGTAAGGCTGCCAAGAGGACTTGAAAGCGGGGCAGAATTGCAGGAAACCGATTTCAGGAGGTAGACTGGAATTGCATTGAAAGCATAGGAAAAGAGGCAGAACGTCCACAATGATGCACTTGGCCAAAAAGGGCGTATGCGTTTTTTCCTGAATATATTCAGGAAAAAACGCATACGCCCTTTTTGGCCAACCAAGCAAGCTTGCAAAGGAAATCTGCACTACAATGAAGTCTCACTTCCCCCCGGTCAAAAGGGCCATCTGAAAAAAGTGTAAAATCCAGAAAGGCAGGACAGGCCATGGAGAACTGGGAGCCTTGTTATGCTGATGGGCGGGATGTAAACTGCCAACAGACACTCGGGAGAAGTGTATGGTGTTTCCTGAAACATCTAAAAAACCAAGCAACAGAGCCTAGGGCACTTCCACTTATGGTCCTATAGCTTAGGGAAATTAAAATCAAAAAGACACAGCCACCCCAATGTTTGGGACGCCTCTGTTTACAAGAACCTCGTTTACCGTACAAGTTCAATATCACAGAAAGTGAAAAATGGATAAAGAACTTGTGGTACTTACGTACAATGCAGTATCACTCAGCAGTGAAATCTATGCCATCAGGCCCGTAGCAGCACAATGAGTGGATTCAGGTACGATGATTCTAACTGAAATAAGTCACACAGAAAAAGAAACATCATAAGATATCAGTAATACACGGAATGTAAACTTGGCTACACAGGAACTGAATTACAGAACAGAACAGGGTCTCAAATTTAGAAAACCAACTTATGCTTGTTTAAGGGTAAAGGTGAGTTGGGGTGCTGCATAAAACCAGAGATTGAAATGAGCACAGATAAAGTTCCTTAAGCCAAATATGGAATAGACAAGAGCTACTCCTTGCTCAACGAAATGGACTCAACACCGCATATTAAACGCCTAAGAATGTACCTGACTCTTAAGTATCTTAAAACCTATGGATTGCTATGTCTCCGAAAGAGAATCAAGCATGTGTACAGGGACATAAACGCAGCAGTGATAGGATTGGAGAGGTTCGGTGAGCAAATGAAGACCCTTTGAAGTCATATTGCATGGTACCCATTCCACGGGTTTCAACTACCCAGGTTTAAGGTATTCTTCCTTCAGCTAAAACATGCATGTGGAACCTAGAGTATGATCAACCATGTGATCGGGAGACGTGTTCAAATATGTCTCAGTTTTCGTACCCTGGTACTCGGGTGCAACATTCCAGACGCTTTACTAACACTCTCCCGACTTGGAGAGTCAGTCCCTTTAACCTCCTGTTTGGCCCAGTTTGCAATTTCTGCGGAAGATGAACAGGAATAGCGAGAACCAATGAGAGACTAGCTGGAGGTGTCTGGACGGGCAAATTTAACTCTCATTTCCCACCAGGAAGAGGAAATAACCAAAGGCTCAGCGTGCCGTGCCGGAACCAGATTAGGGCCTGAAGCCATCCTGCGGTGTTGCGGCCAGCTCACAAGAAAACGAGTTGAAGAAAGGAGCTCAGGGGCACTGTAACTCACAAACCTGCAGAGTTATAAATGACAACTATCGTCCAAAAATATACTGAAGTAAGGCTGCCAAGAGGACTTGAAAGCGGGGCAGAATTGCAGGAAACCGATTTCAGGAGGTAGACTGGAATTGCATTGAAAGCATAGGAAAAGAGGCAGAACGTCCACAATGATGCACTTGGCCAAAAAGGGCGTATGCGTTTTTTCCTGAATATATATATATTCAGGAAAAAACGCATACGCCCTTTTTGGCCAACCAAGCAAGCTTGCAAAGGAAATCTGCACTACAATGAAGTCTCACTTCCCCCCGGTCAAAAGGGCCATCTGAAAAAAGTGTAAAATCCAGAAAGGCAGGACAGGCCATGGAGAACTGGGAGCCTTGTTATGCTGATGGGCGGGATGTAAACTGCCAACAGACACTCGGGAGAAGTGTATGGTGTTTCCTGAAACATCTAAAAAACCAAGCAACAGAGCCTAGGGCACTTCCACTTATGGTCCTATAGCTTAGGGAAATTAAAATCAAAAAGACACAGCCACCCCAATGTTTGGGACTCCTCTGTTTACAAGAACATCGTTTACCGTACAAGTTCAATATCACAGAAAGTGAAAAATGGATAAAGAACTTGTGGTACTTACGTACAATGCAGTATCACTCAGCAGTGAAATCTATGTCATCAGGCCCGTAGCAGCACAATGAGTGGATTCAGGTACGATGATTCTAACTGAAATAAGTCACACAGAAAAAGAAACATCATAAGATATCAGTAATACACGGAATGTCAACTTGGCTACACAGGAACTGAATTACAGAACAGAACAGGGTCTCAAATTTAGAAAACCAACTTATGCTTGTTTAAGGGTAAAGGTGAGTTGGGGTGCTGCATAAAACCAGAGATTGAAATGAGCACAGATAAAGTTCCTTAAGCCAAATATGGAATAGACAAGAGCTACTCCTTGCTCAACGAAATGGACTCAACACCGCATATTAAACGCCTAAGAATGTACCTGACTCTTAAGTATCTTAAAACCTATGGATTGCTATGTCTCCGAAAGAGAATCAAGCATGTGTACAGGGACATAAACGCAGCAGTGATAGGATTGGAGAGGTTCGGTGAGCAAATGAAGACCCTTTGAAGTCATATTGCATGGTACCCATTCCACGGGTTTCAACTACCCAGGTTTAAAGTATTCTTCCTTCAGCTAAAACATGCATGTGGAACCTAGAGTATGATCAACCATGTGATCGGGAGACGTGTTCAAATATGTCTCAGTTTTCGTACCCTGGTACTCGGGTGCAACATTCCAGACGCTTTACTAACCCTCTCCCGACTTGGAGAGTCAGTCCCTTTAACCTCCTGTTTGGCCCAGTTTGCAATTTCTGCGGAAGATGAACAGGAATAGCGAGAACCAATGAGAGACTAGCTGGAGGTGTCTGGACGGGCAAATTTAACTCTCATTTCCCACCAGGAAGAGGAAATAACCAAAGGCTCAGCGTGCCGTGCCGGAACCAGATTAGGGCCTGAAGCCATCCTGCGGTGTTGCGGCCAGCTCACAAGAAAACGAGTTGAAGAAAGGAGCTCAGGGGCACTGTAATTCACAAACCTGCAGAGTTATAAATGACAACTATCGTCCAAAAATATACTGAAGTAAGGCTGCCAAGAGGACTTGAAAGCGGGGCAGAATTGCAGGAAACCGATTTCAGGAGGTAGACTGGAATTGCATTGAAAGCATAGGAAAAGAGGCAGAACGTCCACAATGATGCACTTGGCCAAAAAGGGCGTATGCGTTTTTTCCTGAATATATTCAGGAAAAAACGCATACGCCCTTTTTGGCCAACCAAGCAAGCTTGCAAAGGAAATCTGCACTACAATGAAGTCTCACTTCCCCCCGGTCAAAAGGGCCATCTGAAAAAAGTGTAAAATCCAGAAAGGCAGGACAGGCCATGGAGAACTGGGAGCCTTGTTATGCTGATGGGCGGGATGTAAACTGCCAACAGACACTCGGGAGAAGTGTATGGTGTTTCCTGAAACATCTAAAAAACCAAGCAACAGAGCCTAGGGCACTTCCACTTATGGTCCTATAGCTTAGGGAAATTAAAATCAAAAAGACACAGCCACCCCAATGTTTGGGACGCCTCTGTTTACAAGAACCTCGTTTACCGTACAAGTTCAATATCACAGAAAGTGAAAAATGGATAAAGAACTTGTGGTACTTACGTACAATGCAGTATCACTCAGCAGTGAAATCTATGCCATCAGGCCCGTAGCAGCACAATGAGTGGATTCAGGTACGATGATTCTAACTGAAATAAGTCACACAGAAAAAGAAACATCATAAGATATCAGTAATACACGGAATGTAAACTTGGCTACACAGGAACTGAATTACAGAACAGAACAGGGTCTCAAATTTAGAAAACCAACTTATGCTTGTTTAAGGGTAAAGGTGAGTTGGGGTGCTGCATAAAACCAGAGATTGAAATGAGCACAGATAAAGTTCCTTAAGCCAAATATGGAATAGACAAGAGCTACTCCTTGCTCAACGAAATGGACTCAACACCGCATATTAAACGCCTAAGAATGTACCTGACTCTTAAGTATCTTAAAACCTATGGATTGCTATGTCTCCGAAAGAGAATCAAGCATGTGTACAGGGACATAAACGCAGCAGTGATAGGATTGGAGAGGTTCGGTGAGCAAATGAAGACCCTTTGAAGTCATATTGCATGGTACCCATTCCACGGGTTTCAACTACCCAGGTTTAAGGTATTCTTCCTTCAGCTAAAACATGCATGTGGAACCTAGAGTATGATCAACCATGTGATCGGGAGACGTGTTCAAATATGTCTCAGTTTTCGTACCCTGGTACTCGGGTGCAACATTCCAGACGCTTTACTAACACTCTCCCGACTTGGAGAGTCAGTCCCTTTAACCTCCTGTTTGGCCCAGTTTGCAATTTCTGCGGAAGATGAACAGGAATAGCGAGAACCAATGAGAGACTAGCTGGAGGTGTCTGGACGGGCAAATTTAACTCTCATTTCCCACCAGGAAGAGGAAATAACCAAAGGCTCAGCGTGCCGTGCCGGAACCAGATTAGGGCCTGAAGCCATCCTGCGGTGTTGCGGCCAGCTCACAAGAAAACGAGTTGAAGAAAGGAGCTCAGGGGCACTGTAACTCACAAACCTGCAGAGTTATAAATGACAACTATCGTCCAAAAATATACTGAAGTAAGGCTGCCAAGAGGACTTGAAAGCGGGGCAGAATTGCAGGAAACCGATTTCAGGAGGTAGACTGGAATTGCATTGAAAGCATAGGAAAAGAGGCAGAACGTCCACAATGATGCACTTGGCCAAAAAGGGCGTATGCGTTTTTTCCTGAATATATATATATTCAGGAAAAAACGCATACGCCCTTTTTGGCCAACCAAGCAAGCTTGCAAAGGAAATCTGCACTACAATGAAGTCTCACTTCCCCCCGGTCAAAAGGGCCATCTGAAAAAAGTGTAAAATCCAGAAAGGCAGGACAGGCCATGGAGAACTGGGAGCCTTGTTATGCTGATGGGCGGGATGTAAACTGCCAACAGACACTCGGGAGAAGTGTATGGTGTTTCCTGAAACATCTAAAAAACCAAGCAACAGAGCCTAGGGCACTTCCACTTATGGTCCTATAGCTTAGGGAAATTAAAATCAAAAAGACACAGCCACCCCAATGTTTGGGACTCCTCTGTTTACAAGAACATCGTTTACCGTACAAGTTCAATATCACAGAAAGTGAAAAATGGATAAAGAACTTGTGGTACTTACGTACAATGCAGTATCACTCAGCAGTGAAATCTATGTCATCAGGCCCGTAGCAGCACAATGAGTGGATTCAGGTACGATGATTCTAACTGAAATAAGTCACACAGAAAAAGAAACATCATAAGATATCAGTAATACACGGAATGTCAACTTGGCTACACAGGAACTGAATTACAGAACAGAACAGGGTCTCAAATTTAGAAAACCAACTTATGCTTGTTTAAGGGTAAAGGTGAGTTGGGGTGCTGCATAAAACCAGAGATTGAAATGAGCACAGATAAAGTTCCTTAAGCCAAATATGGAATAGACAAGAGCTACTCCTTGCTCAACGAAATGGACTCAACACCGCATATTAAACGCCTAAGAATGTACCTGACTCTTAAGTATCTTAAAACCTATGGATTGCTATGTCTCCGAAAGAGAATCAAGCATGTGTACAGGGACATAAACGCAGCAGTGATAGGATTGGAGAGGTTCGGTGAGCAAATGAAGACCCTTTGAAGTCATATTGCATGGTACCCATTCCACGGGTTTCAACTACCCAGGTTTAAGGTATTCTTCCTTCAGCTAAAACATGCATGTGGAACCTAGAGTATGATCAACCATGTGATCGGGAGACGTGTTCAAATATGTCTCAGTTTTCGTACCCTGGTACTCGGGTGCAACATTCCAGACGCTTTACTAACACTCTCCCGACTTGGAGAGTCAGTCCCTTTAACCTCCTGTTTGGCCCAGTTTGCAATTTCTGCGGAAGATGAACAGGAATAGCGAGAACCAATGAGAGACTAGCTGGAGGTGTCTGGACGGGCAAATTTAACTCTCATTTCCCACCAGGAAGAGGAAATAACCAAAGGCTCAGCGTGCCGTGCCGGAACCAGATTAGGGCCTGAAGCCATCCTGCGGTGTTGCGGCCAGCTCACAAGAAAACGAGTTGAAGAAAGGAGCTCAGGGGCACTGTAATTCACAAACCTGCAGAGTTATAAATGACAACTATCGTCCAAAAATATACTGAAGTAAGGCTGCCAAGAGGACTTGAAAGCGGGGCAGAATTGCAGGAAACCGATTTCAGGAGGTAGACTGGAATTGCATTGAAAGCATAGGAAAAGAGGCAGAACGTCCACAATGATGCACTTGGCCAAAAAGGGCGTATGCGTTTTTTCCTGAATATATTCAGGAAAAAACGCATACGCCCTTTTTGGCCAACCAAGCAAGCTTGCAAAGGAAATCTGCACTACAATGAAGTCTCACTTCCCCCCGGTCAAAAGGGCCATCTGAAAAAAGTGTAAAATCCAGAAAGGCAGGACAGGCCATGGAGAACTGGGAGCCTTGTTATGCTGATGGGCGGGATGTAAACTGCCAACAGACACTCGGGAGAAGTGTATGGTGTTTCCTGAAACATCTAAAAAACAAAGCAACAGAGCCTAGGGCACTTCCACTTATGGTCCTATAGCTTAGGGAAATTAAAATCAAAAAGACACAGCCACCCCAATGTTTGGGACGCCTCTGTTTACAAGAACCTCGTTTACCGTACAAGTTCAATATCACAGAAAGTGAAAAATGGATAAAGAACTTGTGGTACTTACGTACAATGCAGTATCACTCAGCAGTGAAATCTATGTCATCAGGCCCGTAGCAGCACAATGAGTGGATTCAGGTACGATGATTCTAACTGAAATAAGTCACACAGAAAAAGAAACATCATAAGATATCAGTAATACACGGAATGTAAACTTGGCTACACAGGAACTGAATTACAGAACAGAACAGGGTCTCAAATTTAGAAAACCAACTTATGCTTGTTTAAGGGTAAAGGTGAGTTGGGGTGCTGCATAAAACCAGAGATTGAAATGAGCACAGATAAAGTTCCTTAAGCCAAATATGGAATAGACAAGAGCTACTCCTTGCTCAACGAAATGGACTCAACACCGCATATTAAACGCCTAAGAATGTACCTGACTCTTAAGTATCTTAAAACCTATGGATTGCTATGTCTCCGAAAGAGAATCAAGCATGTGTACAGGGACATAAACGCAGCAGTGATAGGATTGGAGAGGTTCGGTGAGCAAATGAAGACCCTTTGAAGTCATATTGCATGGTACCCATTCCACGGGTTTCAACTACCCAGGTTTAAGGTATTCTTCCTTCAGCTAAAACATGCATGTGGAACCTAGAGTATGATCAACCATGTGATCGGGAGACGTGTTCAAATATGTCTCAGTTTTCGTACCCTGGTACTCGGGTGCAACATTCCAGACGCTTTACTAACCCTCTCCCGACTTGGAGAGTCAGTCCCTTTAACCTCCTGTTTGGCCCAGTTTGCAATTTCTGCGGAAGATGAACAGGAATAGCGAGAACCAATGAGAGACTAGCTGGAGGTGTCTGGACGGGCAAATTTAACTCTCATTTCCCACCAGGAAGAGGAAATAACCAAAGGCTCAGCGTGCCGTGCCGGAACCAGATTAGGGCCTGAAGCCATCCTGCGGTGTTGCGGCCAGCTCACAAGAAAACGAGTTGAAGAAAGGAGCTCAGGGGCACTGTAATTCACAAACCTGCAGAGTTATAAATGACAACTATCGTCCAAAAATATACTGAAGTAAGGCTGCCAAGAGGACTTGAAAGCGGGGCAGAATTGCAGGAAACCGATTTCAGGAGGTAGACTGGAATTGCATTGAAAGCATAGGAAAAGAGGCAGAACGTCCACAATGATGCACTTGGCCAAAAAGGGCATATGCGTTTTTTCCTGAATATATTCAGGAAAAAACGCATACGCCCTTTTTGGCCAACCAAGCAAGCTTGCAAAGGAAATCTGCACTACAATGAAGTCTCACTTCCCCCCGGTCAAAAGGGCCATCTGAAAAAAGTGTAAAATCCAGAAAGGCAGGACAGGCCATGGAGAACTGGGAGCCTTGTTATGCTGATGGGCGGGATGTAAACTGCCAACAGACACTCGGGAGAAGTGTATGGTGTTTCCTGAAACATCTAAAAAACAAAGCAACAGAGCCTAGGGCACTTCCACTTATGGTCCTATAGCTTAGGGAAATTAAAATCAAAAAGACACAGCCACCCCAATGTTTGGGACGCCTCTGTTTACAAGAACCTCGTTTACCGTACAAGTTCAATATCACAGAAAGTGAAAAATGGATAAAGAACTTGTGGTACTTACGTACAATGCAGTATCACTCAGCAGTGAAATCTATGTCATCAGGCCCGTAGCAGCACAATGAGTGGATTCAGGTACGATGATTCTAACTGAAATAAGTCACACAGAAAAAGAAACATCATAAGATATCAGTAATACACGGAATGTAAACTTGGCTACACAGGAACTGAATTACAGAACAGAACAGGGTCTCAAATTTAGAAAACCAACTTATGCTTGTTTAAGGGTAAAGGTGAGTTGGGGTGCTGCATAAAACCAGAGATTGAAATGAGCACAGATAAAGTTCCTTAAGCCAAATATGGAATAGACAAGAGCTACTCCTTGCTCAACGAAATGGACTCAACACCGCATATTAAACGCCTAAGAATGTACCTGACTCTTAAGTATCTTAAAACCTATGGATTGCTATGTCTCCGAAAGAGAATCAAGCATGTGTACAGGGACATAAACGCAGCAGTGATAGGATTGGAGAGGTTCGGTGAGCAAATGAAGACCCTTTGAAGTCATATTGCATGGTACCCATTCCACGGGTTTCAACTACCCAGGTTTAAGGTATTCTTCCTTCAGCTAAAACATGCATGTGGAACCTAGAGTATGATCAACCATGTGATCGGGAGACGTGTTCAAATATGTCTCAGTTTTCGTACCCTGGTACTCGGGTGCAACATTCCAGACGCTTTACTAACACTCTCCCGACTTGGAGAGTCAGTCCCTTTAACCTCCTGTTTGGCCCAGTTTGCAATTTCTGCGGAAGATGAACAGGAATAGCGAGAACCAATGAGAGACTAGCTGGAGGTGTCTGGACGGGCAAATTTAACTCTCATTTCCCACCAGGAAGAGGAAATAACCAAAGGCTCAGCGTGCCGTGCCGGAACCAGATTAGGGCCTGAAGCCATCCTGCGGTGTTGCGGCCAGCTCACAAGAAAACGAGTTGAAGAAAGGAGCTCAGGGGCACTGTAATTCACAAACCTGCAGAGTTATAAATGACAACTATCGTCCAAAAATATACTGAAGTAAGGCTGCCAAGAGGACTTGAAAGCGGGGCAGAATTGCAGGAAACCGATTTCAGGAGGTAGACTGGAATTGCATTGAAAGCATAGGAAAAGAGGCAGAACGTCCACAATGATGCACTTGGCCAAAAAGGGCGTATGCGTTTTTTCCTGAATATATTCAGGAAAAAACGCATACGCCCTTTTTGGCCAACCAAGCAAGCTTGCAAAGGAAATCTGCACTACAATGAAGTCTCACTTCCCCCCGGTCAAAAGGGCCATCTGAAAAAAGTGTAAAATCCAGAAAGGCAGGACAGGCCATGGAGAACTGGGAGCCTTGTTATGCTGATGGGCGGGATGTAAACTGCCAACAGACACTCGGGAGAAGTGTATGGTGTTTCCTGAAACATCTAAAAAACAAAGCAACAGAGCCTAGGGCACTTCCACTTATGGTCCTATAGCTTAGGGAAATTAAAATCAAAAAGACACAGCCACCCCAATGTTTGGGACGCCTCTGTTTACAAGAACCTCGTTTACCGTACAAGTT